>NW_009650172.1:2596051-2600168 GCF_000708025.1 Charadrius vociferus | reverse complement strand
GCCTAGCTTTAAACAGCATGGAGAATAAGCAGAATCAGCTTGGCTGCTTTCTCCAGGAAAGATGCACCAGATCTTGGTCATCTTCTGTCAGCATCAGGGAGGAAACCTACCCAGAATCAGCCAGAGGAAGAGGAGGAAGTTAGGAAGTGAAGGTGGAATAGTTTGCAAAAAAATGAAGAGGCAAAAAAGAACTCTCCAGAGCTTTGATTCATCCCAGAGATGAATGAGATGGGAGATTCTGGTGCTACTGCGAAACGCTGAGTGGTTTTAACCCCATGCCCAAACGTGGGTCATTTTCTATTATAACTGATAAGACTATCATTCCAATTTAAATCTATTCTACAGGTACCAGACCAAGATTTATAAGGTTTTATCCCTCAAACTCTCTCAAAGCACCAAAAAGAGGAATAGATGCAAAAGGAATAGCACACACAGCACCATGCACCAAGTCTGGTCTTGGAAACTCAGGAGTCCTCTCCTGAGGCAGCGGGTGAAGTCTGACATGGTCTGCCAGGGACCCTGTGCACATCAGCAGAGGGAGTTTAGGATATCTCCATGGGCTCTGGTGCCTTCACAGCAGAGTATCTCACCACGGAAGCCTGGCAGTAACATTATTTTTGCACACAGTGCTTTCCTATTTATTACAGAGTCTTGAGATAAGTCTTCATCCTGGACATTCATTTCTATTAATGAGGCTCAGGATCAGAAAATCCAAAAGCAGAAGAATGAACACACAGTCCCAGCAACATCCGCGCACGTTGGTAGCGGCCAGCCTGGTCTCTCGCGACTCCCCTTGGGACACAGAGGGGGCTCGAAAGAGAAAAGCTCGATTTGGCAGCGCTGACATTATAAGGCCTCTAGTACAACATTAAATTAGAGGCTTGGTACTCCCTCTAGGACCACATACTGTTATTTGTAATACAGTTGAGCTGCACTTAAAATGAGGACTTGTGAAAGGAACAGACTACCATAAAAAGAATTAATTTTCTGTACTCCAGATCAGAGCTGCAGCACTCAAGTGAGTCCTTTGGAAACGAACAACCGAAAAGCAATAAACCTATTAAAAGAATAAACTTTTACTGCACCAAAAGGGTGAAATAGTGACCTGTCACATGAATGGCTTAGTTAAATGAATACATTTTCTGTTTCGCAAATCAAAGCACATTTCCTAGGGAAACGGATCTTTTTTGAACAAATGCTTCTTTTAGGATTAGGCATGTTGGAAGTGTAGCTTGACTTTACAACATGGCTGTGCATTAAGCAGATTTTTACCAGAGCAAAGAAGTTATGGATGTAGTTAGTCAGCAAAAAATTAAAAGAGGATGATCAGAATAGTTAGGCATTAAAAAACGAGAAAGACTATTCTGCATGCAAAATGCTCCGGAGCTGCAGGTTTCAGCGCGTGGCAGAGCACTCACTGGTGGTGCTCAGGGCTTTGGGTGGAGGTGCAGACCCCATTTAAAGGCAAGTGTCCCGTTTCCCAGTGAATCCATTGTGCCCGTCTGTTCTTTGCCAGTGACAGCTATAGAGTTTGCACCTACGGTAGGTTGCAGCTCCATTAAACCTCTGTGCCTCCTGTTCCCCAAATTTCACAGCAGGGACTGATGGCTTTCATGTTCTGTCACAGGGGCCACAGTCGGGTTACACAGGTCCGGTGCATCAGCTGTTCATCCACTCAGTATGCTCAGCCCCACTGCACCAAGAGTGCATGGACTTCAATAAAAAGTCCTAAAAAAATGTTTGGCTCTCCTCCCAGCCTGATGCAGACAGGTCAGATATTCATGATCCATGTATGCAGATGAAGGTAGGAGGCTCATGCATTTAAAAACCAAACAAATCGCACATTTCTAGGAGCTGCAGTCTTCAGATATCAGAAAGATACCGGCAAAGACTCAAAACTAAAATGGCAGAACCACCAATGTACCCAAAATGTGTACCCAAAACACCCCCGTGGTGAGAGGGAAACCCACCTTGCCCACAGCCCCCCAAATATTCATCCAGTCCTTCCATTCTTCCATAATGACAAGGGTTTTTTTACCTAAACAAGATTGTATCCAGATTTTGAGGAACTCTTGCTGCTTTTTAATCTATTGCTCAGGGAGTCACCCTCGCAGGGACTGACACCGAGTGAGAGGCACCTGTGGACGGCAAAACCCAACCTGCCTACGTTTACAGAGGCTGTGTTCCAGCATCCATCAGGTGTGCGGCTCACACAGCCCAGCCAGACACTGTGCTCTGGCAAGTTCGGCAGACATCACAGCACTCTCTCTCTCAGAGAGTGTGTTTTTTCTTCTCTCACTGCCCCAGTGAAGGAGAAACCGGAGGGGACAGTCAGCCTTCCTCTTTCTCACACCACTTTCGCACTTCACAGTCATGGCATTGCTGAGCTCTACAAAGTCTCCATCTTCTTCTTGCTCTGAACATGCTAAAGCGTAACATTCTTTATTCCACCTTTAATAACATGGAAACTGGCATTTAATTTTTAATGTTAGCTTAAAACCCAGGTGGTTGCTAGGCTTTACACATCAGCAAAATCAATCTCCTTTTGGGTCATTTAGAGAGTTCAGGAGTCCGACACTACTGCCTGCTACTAATCCCTTCCTCTCCCTCTTTCCTCCTCTCTCAAACACCCTTTCAATTTGGCTGGACTGAAGGCAGGGGTAAGGTCAGACAACCAGCAGGGCTCCTGGGATACTGCAGGGGCCATAAACCAACAGGAATTAAAGTGGGATATATCTGCCAGGTTATCAAGCCCATCTCCCGGCCAGCGCAGTTTAGTGGCCCACGACACGTTCCCTTGTGCTTTATCTACAGCTCTTGAATAGAGCTTGCTACTATTCGTTTCTGGTCACTAGGACGTGGCACCTCTTAGGATGACCTGCAGGCTGGTTTGATCCTACTCGCAAAAGCTGTCTTGTCTAAGAAAAAAAAAAAATATATATCAGTGTCTAACGGAATAGATAAAAACATATTCCTGCAGAGATGAGTCCCTGAGGTTTTAGGGTTTCGTGCACTACCAGCAAGTTCATGGCACTTGTGAGATGTGTCCATACCACCAGTGTTTTAAAACCTACATTAGAGAACAGACTGCTTTTTCTTCTCTTTGGATTTTCTAAAGGGAAAGATCAAGAGGCTGGAGGGGAAGGGGGGGGGGGGAGGGGACGACACACCACAAATAGGACCGGTTCCAAGAATATCAGCTACTTGTCAGCTCTGCAAAATAGCTGTTAATTTATAGAGGAGAAGTGTGCGGGTTCTTTCAGAGCCATACGTCAAAGCTTTCTCACTATGATACCTGGCTTTATTTGGCCTTCATATTATGGACCAAATTGGATTTCTCTGGTTCTGGATAAACCACACAGGGGTGATGTACACTGTGATTTATTGCTGTAAGTGCTTAAAATGCCTCCCACTAAATTTGTTGTGACCTTATCACACTATTAAAACCTGAAGTAAATAAGTGCACTGAGTAAAGGTTAACAACACACCAAATAAAACAAACAGCAAACAGAGGGGATAGGACCTGCTCGCTCACACGGCTGGCATGCTCCTGGGAATGAAATTGCTGCAAGTTCTGGCAGCACGAGGGAAGAGCCCAGAGGACGCAGGGCCATACAGAGATAAGGAATGGGTTTTAACTCGCAGACCAGCCCCCAACTCTGCAGCCCACCGAGTGCGACAGCTTTGCTCGTGCTTTGCGAGGACACGTTTTCACCTCCAGGAGCCCCTGAATCAGGCCCCATGAAGAACAGCATCCCTCTAACTCCAGTCCTGGCTGGCTGGAGAGGACAGCAGCACAGGAGCCTGCACCTACGATCAAAGCTCAAAAAACACTGAAGAGGACCCTTTACAAAAGCATTAAGGATTACGCGTACTGCCAGGAGGAAAGCAACCAGCAGCCTTTGAGATGGGCCTGGAAGTGACTGTACAACTTACTTGCCTGCATTAGCCCAGATGCTCCCCTTCCAGCCCACCATACTCAAAGCAATGAGGTCAGGCAGGTTCCTGAAAACCTGGGTACCACAGAGATCTCTTCCCCTTATTCTCCAACAAGACGCCTTGAGTTACAGCTTCCCCACCTCCACACCCTCCTCTACCTAGCTGGACCCAAAGGGCT
>NW_009650172.1:2571597-2596023 GCF_000708025.1 Charadrius vociferus | reverse complement strand
CGTACACAGCAGAAGCAGGAGGGCAGAGCTGCCCGTTTCTGGAACAGATTAAAACCATCAGATAACAGATCAGTAACACAGTTATCACTGTCTCCCTTTTCAGTGCCCCAGTCAGTACCCCCCTCCAGACAGGGCAGTAACTTCCTAAGCAATAGCTCTGCTGTCACAAGAAGATCTTTTAGAGAAAGAAACTTTGCATCGTGGTCTGAAGACAGAGCCATCAAGGACAAACCTAGCCCAGTTTTAAAGAAGGGCTGAGCATTTTCCCCTGTAATAATTGGTTTAGGTTGTTTTTCTAAAAGACCGTGCCTAGGTCATGCTTTCTATTGTCTCTCACAGAGATTTACAAATTACCAGATGTCTGAATAAAATCAGTATCAGAAAGTAGAGAAGCCCTTGGAGAAACACGAGCAACATGAACAAACGTTGACAGAGAAAGAAAAAGAATCATTTAAACCACTGATTCAACCAGATGCCTTGCTGTTTTGTAGAGGGAGATACTCTCATCTCCAGGTGCTCATCGTTACAGCCAGAGACAAAAATAAAACCTTGTGCAGCTCAGAGCAACATGACACACCTTCCCAAAGTCAGAGCTTGCTCAAATGAAAATCAAAATTGGGGAGGCAGAGAAGCATGTTCCATTAGAGATCCTCAAAAAGTTTGGAGTTTTCAACGCAAAAGCATTTACTAATTTGGCCTCTGAGTTCAGCTTGACTAGAAAAGTTTTCTTTTTGTTCCAAAGTAAATATTCATTTCACGTTACAGGGAAATGTGAAAGTTTCTCCCCAAATATTAAACTGCTCGAATATAAGATTTAATACTCCAAACCACATTTTCTTCTGATGTATCAGCAAAGGCAAGTCAGGTCATTAGAATCTCCTTCCCACTTATTCTAACAGCAGTTGTGATAATAAATTCATTATTTTCATAATTGCTCCATTATAATTTAGTAATAGGTTCACATTAATATCAAAAGTCTTACTATAAGGCATTATCCAAACAAAATAAGAAACAATTAAAATGAAATTAATCTAAAATCCTACTTACGAGGCATTACCCAAACAAAATAAGCAATACATACCATGAAATTTATCTAACATCCTATTAAAAATGATGACTTTGAGGCCAAAAAAAAAAAAATTATTTTACTTAAAAGCATACAAGATAATTGACTTCTCCTTGCTGTATTTTGAAGTGAGAGCAGATAGTCCCAGTGCTAGCACAAATAGGGAGGCTGGGGAACCACGGGGGCTTCACCTCCCCAGGGCTGGTCCCAGAGCCCAGCAGCAGCCCACCCCAGCCTCCTCCTCTCACCCTCCCAAATATTTTCCTCTCTGAACTGAGGGGTGTTATTACACCAGTCACTCACTTTCACCAGGGCTTCTTGGGAAGCTTCTTTGCAGGCTCCTGCTGCCTTCCAGCCTCAGGGTTAAGAAATCCCTCTTCTTTAGCAGCAGGGAAGCACCATGGCTGATGTCTTCTCCCTGCCAGCCCCAGCAGGTAACCACCGCCTCACCTGCACGGCTTCCCACCCCCACGGAGCTCGTTACCTCCACACCGTGGGGCAGCTGTGGGGAGAAGCTCTCGGCCCCTAATCACAAACGCTTTTCACCTGGTTTGACCAGGGTCCCGCTTAGAATCAGAATAATTCAAGGAGAAAAGTCTTTTAAACAATAGGCAACTGATGCGCCTGTCTGCTTTGTCCAGTGTTCATGCACTTTTCTGGCAGAAATCACAGCGGAATTCTATGTTTTCTCTAAGGCCTCTGAGATCTTTGTGGCACCAGCTACTATCTTGAATCATAAACTGCTTTATTGTTTTCTGCTTCGGGGATTGTGTAGCTCAGTCCTGCCTTAGACTGCTCTTTTGAATGTCCCTCCACTAGGTCGTAGCCACTTTTAAATTACAACCCTCACAAGTTTTTGTTTTAAGCATGCATTGAACTGTCCTTGCTGGAGAGATGTATTTTCTCCGCAGCGACGGAACTTGTATTAATGCAAAACAGCCTTCAGTGTAACAAATACACAGTAACCCTAACGCATTTCTACAGTATGTCTCAATAACTAGGTCATATACAGCATGAAGAAAAATGCTACAGATCAGATTCCCATCTGCCATGCCCCGCAAGGGGAACTACCAGCATCATTTTATATGAGTAACCTCATCTCAGCGTCCAGTTTTACATTTGAGAATGTATGTGCACGTTCAGAAACATATTAAAGCAAACACTTAACTCCACCCCTGTCAGTTATCTCCCGTCTCTGCCTTCCTGAAATGAGTCATTAACTGCATTTCATCTGTTCAGTTTCAAAATCCTCAAATTCAGCTGCAAAAATGGAACCCCTTTGATCTTAGATTGCCGCTAATTCATAATTGATAACCCAGTCTGGAAGGAAGGGAAAATCTTCATCCCCATTAGTCGTTCCACTTAATATGTTCTGGTGCTTCAATTATGCAAAACCCAACTCTCGGGGTCTGACTGCCTTCCAAAATGTGAGTCAATGGGGGAAAGAGAAAAACCCAGATCAAATTAGTCCAGCTGTAAATCTTTGTAATAGCATACATGTCACGAGAGTGATATCCAACACTGAACAATTCTGTTTGTTTTCCGAGCTGTTGCTTTGTAGAATTCCCAAGGCATCCATTAATGACTGCAGGGAGCTCAGCAGAGAAGGACTCATTCCCTCTCACTTATATTTTTTTGGTCAGGTCATTAGGCTGCTTGCTGTAATGACCCTTTTTGGCCCAAGGCACTAAAAGCCTTGGAGTAATATATGACCTGGTAAGCAAGTAAGCGAGAAGGAATAATTAACACAAGTCATTTTGCTCTTTATTTTGCAGAAGAGAAACTGTCACTTCTTTCTGAAGATGTTTGAATTATAAATGTTAAGAATATGAGCACCGTGAAGAAAACAGTAACATGCAGACGTCACTGGGCCAAAGCATGTTTTTCTACTGGGAGACTCTGACAGAAGCAGGACTACACAGCAGGGAACAGAGCTAAAAAGGCACATATCCCTACAGCACCTCATGCAAATAACCACCAATCAAACATATGAATACAACTGTACCTGTGTTCTGTCACCCAGAAGGTTGTTGGGCTTTAGGAAGAATCATTTGACTTATATTTCTCTTAGACAAAACTGTACAACCACATAGCAAACACCCAGGAATCAGGGGGGAAATGAAGACTGCAATTGCGCAGGTGCTGTTCAAACAAGAACTGATTTTAAGCATAGCTGGATCGCCTGTTCAGGACATCGAGGTTCAATAGTTCTCCAGAATTCACCCACAGTAGCACAAAAAGAAAAAATGTAGTTTGATTTTCTACTGGCTTGTGTCAAGTGACTGATGGACATCATGCTTTAGAAAGATTTGAACTCCAGTTGAAACTTTTCCTGGAGTAGGACCATGACAAGGTCTCTTTTCTGGAAGCCATCACAGGTTTTCTTTTTTAGCTGCTTATAGGATCTCTGCTCTACCTGCCACTGATTTTCTAGAAACTTCATTCTCTTCCACACTTGCCTTCATCTGTCAAACTTGCTCAACAGGTCCTGACACTGCTGAGAAGTCTGGGAGATACACAAACAGGGTGCAAAGGCATGACCTTCCTTTCTGCAGTGAACTGTGCTAGAGAAAAACACAAATACTTTCCAACAGACATTCACGTCCTCTCTTCTCTTTTCTCTTATGTGCGGTGAGTTTCCCATAGTGACAGAGTAAAGTCAAAGGCTTAGAGCAAATGGAGGAAACATATTCTCATTGCATTTATTGCCAGAATATGTCAAAGCCATCACACAAACCTCCCCACATTTTCTGTTACGTTTTAAGGGCTAAGCCATTAACCTCTTACAAGACTATTGAGTTCTCGAGGCTTCCCTTGCTCTGTTCTAACTTCCCTGCTGAAACCTTTTCAGTTCTTGGAAATTGCAGGGTAGACCACGTCCTTTATAAATAGACAGATGCTACCTGTCCTCACAGACCATCCCCTTTTCCTTCTTTCCTCTTTATAACGTGCTGCAACCCACCTGCTGTTCCTTTTGCCCTACTGGCATTCTCATTCCCCCCCAAAATTTTCCTTTATTTCTCAAAAGAAAAATATGCCTCAGCCTTACACAAGTTGATGAGAGCAGTAAACTGTCAGCTTGCTTCCTCGGGCAGTGCAGACCCTTCCCCAGACGCCCGGGTAGGGGCTGTCCTGCAGGTGAGGGGGGTTCAGAGCTCCGGCTTTGCTGGCAGACTTTGGGAATCCCGTCCCGTGGCCAGCAGGACTGGGACCATTGATCCAGGGCCAGTTCTTGCCTTACATTTTGCCTCTCCTGCTTTGCTGCATGTTCTCTTGTTGTTTTTATTTTTTACAGACAACTGGAAAATAAAACCAACCTCACAGACATTTTAATAATTCATATTCAACTTCAGTTACAGCAAGTTTAATAAACAAGTACTTATTAGAATACAATCATTTCTTCTTAAAGCGGGCAGTTTTTAGGAATGAAATCACAATAATTACCTCTAAGAATATGTATGAATAACAAACATTCAGTCCTCCTGTTTTTGTTGTTTCATTCATTTGCATGAAAGCCTTCCCCACTGTTCCCTTTGCCTTTGTTTTAGCGGAGACTTTTGCTTTTAATTGGACTGAATATTCAGCTGGGTTCAAACCCAAATTTGTATGTAAAAAAAAAAAAAAAGCTATACATAGCAACCAGCTCATCCTGGAATCCATTAAAAATAACAAGAGGGATCGAAATGAGATTATTTCAAGAGCTCTTTTGCATTCATAGGAAAACAGTTTTATTGCATTTGCAGAGAAGCTCTCCCAGGTGAGGGAGATGCAGGCGATAACATTGAGTCCTCCTGGTTCTTCCTCTTGTCCACAAAGCGGAACCACGTGAATTTCTGAGCTAATTTCATACCTGAAAAGCAGCTTGCCATGCCCTGATAGCCCGCTATCCTCTTCTACGCTGAGACCGATTTTACTTTGAGCCCAGTGACATGCCAACACTGTCCGTTTCCGCAGCCTCCTTCCTCCAGCCCTCCCCGGGACGCTTTGCAGGCCCCACCAAGTTCACCTTAGTGCTAAATGGAAGCAATGGAGAACACAGTACCCTGTACAAAACTAAAACAAACCAGATGTTGTTATCTGGCAACTACGATAAACACGGCTGCAAGAGCCAGGAAAGGAGGTTGAAAAGCTGACTTAAACCTCTGGAAGAAGCAAGCCCAGTGGCCTCAGCATCACGCTGCAAGAGGGGGTTGACCACATCCCCACCACCCACCCCAGCAAGCACAGCCATCCTCCTACGGGGCTCCAACGGAATTTGGGCTCACCGCCTAAAGGCAGCACGTTGCCCGAAATGCAGGCCACAGTGCTCAATTGCAGCCTGCCACCGCAGCTGCCACCCCGCTCTGGGAGGATGCAGGCTGTGCTTTCATTCCAGGGGAGATTTTTTATTATTTCTCTTACTTTAAAAATTGCTATTTTCATAAAGAGCATCTTTCCTACACTCCCACTCGCAGAAAGAAAATGGAAAAGCAATCCAGAGACTTTAGGTTTCTCCTTGTAGCGCTTGACAGGGGAAGTTTCCCAGGAAGAAAACGAAACCCCACCTTAACAAGATAACAAATTGTTTTGGGGGACATGTGTTGTGGAACTGTTTAACGGAAGACAGCATGGGGGGAGGACAATTTTGAGCTTCTCAGCAGGGAAAAATAATGCCTTTATAAGTCAGAGACACACACCCCGAGGCTGTGGCTGAATTTTTGAAGGGCAGGTCCTCCACGGAGACTTGCCTTGCTGGCTACCTGCAGCGACCTCATACAGCAGTCCCAGAAGAGGCCTTGAAGACATCATCTCCAAAGGCACAGGCTCAGGTGTGCCTCCTCTGAGATAGTCTGCCTTCCCGGGGAGGGCGTACATATAACTCCAGGGCTACAAACAGAGACCTGGGTGAAGCAGCAGCACGTTCTCCTGTGTCAGGTGAAGTATGGCCTTTCAAGTTGCTCTTCAAAACAGAACACCTTCCTTTGGACCACAGAGGCATATGCAGCTCCAGCTTAGGTTACTGGCGAAAGGTCTGTGATCAGAGGCCAAACGAAACAGGGTAAATTTGTAGTGGTTCTGAGAGCGTGTTTTACTGACTGTCACGCACCCTTAAGTGTTGAGAGTCTGTTGATCCCAAAAGGTTTGGGTGACTAAACAGAAGTCCCAGGAACCAAGGTGGTTTTCTTTGAAGTCTTTCTTCTAGTTGCTTACAACTTCCAGCTCTCAGACTAAACGAGCTGAAGCTTGGCTCTCTGGAGATAAAGGTCTTACATTCGCGCTGTACCAAAAGAGCTCCCAGAGCACAGAGCAACTCCTCTGCACCACGCACATTCCTGTAAGAGTTAATCACTGTGAAGCACAGTGAGGTGTTTTAGTGAAAGGCACTGAAGTCAAGTCCCATTTTTTCTTACAGATTCCACATCTCTGGTTGGTTGTTTTTTTTTTTTCTAAGAGCGAACTGAAATGCACTGAACATTAGTGTGGTTCAGTTCTGTAGTAGATCCTTAGCTGATCCAAATTAACATCTCTCTGACCCATATTCCTAATTCACACCTTCTTGCCAACCGAGGAACGGATGTTCGGTGGTGAAACACAACCAAGATGACTATAGTTAACTACACAAGCCTTGGCTTCAACAAGGTTAAGAACTCATCAATTTACCTTCATTTTGATAGTCCTCAAAACTAGAAGAGGAAAGAGGCTTTTATTTCAGTATCTTAGAGTTTGTCCACTCTCTGTATGAACTCCAAAGCATTTTATAAGAGCCTGTGACTTGTGTCTTCTGACAATTCATTTTCCCTGGTGCATTGGCATAGAAGCTTGCTGGGCAAACAAAAAAAAAAACAACAACAACAACAAAAAAATGACCATGTTTGGATCTAACCTAGTTTGGGAATCCCTGGGATGCAGAGGAACTTGAACTGGCTACCCAGTTCCGGCTGTGTAAAAAAGCCCTGGCTTCTTTTTAAGCTTATTTATGTACAGATCAAACAAACAGACTTCCAAGTGCTTTCATTTAACTTTGATGCCAAACTTTGATGTCTTCACCATTTACAGTAATCATTTTTATGTGCATTTAATATTATTTTTTTAGTCCAAAACGCTACACATAAAAAGACCAACTTCATTTGAAATATGCAGCATTTTTGCTATTTGAAAACTCTGCATTTTTAATTTGTTTCTTATCAGCAGAGTACTTCTGGGGCAAAGAGAACATCACGTTTTTAATGCCTTTCAGTTGATTTAAATTAATATTTTATGTTTGTATTCAAAAGAGCTGGCTAATAGAAGGGCACTGACATTTTTTCCATGCTCGTTCTCTGGCATGTGTTATATGCAAAGTAATGGTTATTTCTCAAATGTTTGGTGCTTTATTCCATGATGAGCACCCAAAAGATGACATTTCCACAGTTTAATCCACTTGGATCATTGCTTAAAAGCTGTGTGCTCAAGCTGGGGAGGAGACATACCCCAACCTCTCAATATTAAGATTTAGATGATACTGTAACAACCCTTTGCTTTAGATGCAAATACCTACCTTTGTATGCTTGAAAGCGCTGTGTCCCCTCCCAAAACAACCAAGTAGGGGAGCATTTCTCCCCCTAGTCCTGTATTTCTGCTGAGCTTTTTTCCAAGAACATAGAAAGCCAGAGACAAGAGTGAAGCTTTTAATCAAAAGGGGCCTGGATGATTTCTATTGCATTTAATAACCACTTCATCACTGTCACTACATGAAAAGTGCTGTATTGGATTCCACAGCTGACAACAGTGGTGAGGTAGAGGATAGTCTTCAATTAGGAAGCTATACACCTCTCCTTTTAAAACTGATGGAGGACAGTATCTGAAGTTACCTTTTCACTGCTGAACACTCCAGCTAGCTTTAATCTGGGTAGCTCAGAGGCCGGTAGCAATCTAGTACCAGCAGGATGGAGCTCAGTTTGTATTTATCATGGTATTTATCAGAATTAAGGTCAGAGTGATGCCATGGTCATACTGCCCAGAATTCTTCCAAGATTCTGTTAAGACGACAATACTAGAAGACTGCGAAGGAAGCTGGGAATCATTTCCAGTAGGCATTTGCTATACAGAAACTGGCTAAGTTAACTTAGTGCAACTTAAACACGCAGATTTAACCTACAGGATTCACTAAACAGAGATGAACCCAGGGCTTCCAAAACCAAAATCAGCTTTTTAAGTTGGGATTCCCACCATGCTACTCTTGTTTAGAGCACAACTAACCCTCAGCTCACTGAATCAAGAACATATCTTCAAGCAGAAGAATTGCCACTCTATTCCTGACCCATCCACAGATTGTATCAAACATTTTCTTTCTTTGTGTTTGCATATATACACCGTTATAGCCCTAAACTTCCCCATGGGCCTGACTACTCTGAGAATTTAATGAGCACACAAACCATTTTTTATGTTTCTCAGTTGAAACTACTGGAGTCAACCTGGACCAGCTGTGCAAATGAGTCAGCAGACGGTCACCACCCACTTATGCAAAGTCCTCACTGAGAGCATCATCAGGAGAATTTTAGAAATGTTCTGGAAGCATTAACTCACCCATCACTTTGGTTAGCAGGAAGCAGTTGAACAGCTTATAGGAGTCAGAGGAGATGCAAGTTCTCAGACTTTCCCTGCTACAGCTCGCACAGTCACAGACAGGATCTACAAATAAAGTCTGGAAAAGGAGGAAACTTAGAGGATGAACATAATTACATAGCTGAGTCCCACACAGCTCAGACTACTGCAGTGTTAGCACTGCATTTTTACAGAAAGAATCCATTTATGCCATTATCCAAGAGGACAGAGTACAGGGGAGAAAGTTTTCCTCTCTAGGGCAGGTGAAGGAGGAGGAGAGCACTGGGAAGCAATCATTAGGAAAATAATTGGCTGCCTCCTTTGCACAGTTGCCACAAAATGTTTACGCTGTCAGTGCCATGAAAGTGTTGGCTTGCCAAAGTCACAGGTGAGCCAAGGAACTGTCTACTGCCGGGGCTGCCGTTGCATTTCACCTTGTAGGTATGAGATGCACCCCTGGGTCATCACCCCTATTCCCCTGCTATCCCAGGCACCATACCAGGAAAATGTATTATTAGCCTCCTTCTGAAACCTAGAATTTTGGTCCCCATTATTCCTATCAGAAACTGTCCTGGTTTGAGTGACACAGGAGTAATTTCTCTTCTAATACTTGGAAAGACTGCACTTTTAGAAGACTCTGGTGGCTGAACTTGTGAAAATATTTAATTTGCAGCCAGCCATGGTATGTGGGTTTCAAGGTCTTGGTGTTTTTGAGCTCACCAGGTGCAGGGATGAGGAGGAGTGAGACCGGGGCACTTGACCCACGCTGGCCAACAGGATTATTTCATACCATGAACATCACATCCAATATAAATTAGAAAGTTTGCTGCAAAGTTCGCTCTCTCCCTTGATGGCTGCCATCCTGAGAACTTCTTGTCCCAGTGCCGGACCCCTGAGCACTTCCCTTCCTCCCAAAGCTGCAGTGCTCAGTGTCCAACAGTTACTGTCCAGTGCTGGGAGTGCACAGCTTCCTACGGATAGAATGGGCTGAGTACAATCCTTGCATATTCTGTATTGGTGTCAGGATCAATATTGGTTTTTTAGTGCTACAAATGTTAATTATCATCTTATTCTATGAAATCTGTTTATATTTCAGCCCCAGGTTTCCTTGGTTTTCCCCTGATTCCCCTTTCCGGGTCCAGAGGGGTCATCGGGTGATAGAATGATTGTTTAAATGACAGTAAATTGCTATGGGTTTCTCAAACAGTAACATGAACAAATATAACATCTCAAACCTACTTTTAAGAAATGAAGATACTATGCTGTCTGATAGAGGATCTGAATTAAGTTTGGTTTTTTAAAGTAGTAATAAATTGGAAGCTTCTGTGTCAGAGAACAAGAAAAAGACCTGTTGTTTTTTCCTGCAGTAGAGAGAAAGAAATGTTAACGTCTTACATTCAAGAGCAACGATACTGAGTTTATTGTACCGTGCTGGAGTGGGGTAGAAGTGACTGCTGGAGTGGGGTAGAAGTGTCACTTCAAGAAAGTATTTTTGTTTGCTTTTCCCCCTCATTTTCGAACTAACTTCAACAAAGCACACCTTGAAGAAAGAAGGATGCCTTTGTTTTGTATCAAAGAAGATGGACATAGAAAAGAACTCATAAGAGACCCAAAAGGGGTCAACCGAGCACGGGCAGTCGTTGCAAAAATTTCTTGAAGAAGTCTCACTTATCAGAGAGAAATCATATTAAAGAAGGATATGGTCTAGGAAGGAAAGACACGCACCACACGGTAACTTATTCTTATACTTCATATGTAAAGAAAGCTTCTAAGAGCACAATCCTGAAAGGTGCTGCAGACTCCCTGCAAGTTACTGCTGCTCTCAGTTGAGCACGCTCAGCACACTGCAGGATTTACCTTTAAGGGCTATCTGATCCAAAAGCCAAACTGTTAAATGAATAAAATCTCTGTGTGCTAGATCAGGACATGAGAGATTAAGATTATCAAGTAAATAAATCTAGCATGTGATAGATAAAACAAATACCTATTAAAAATACAAATCTCTCAACACTAGGAAGAGAAATGCATTCCCAGCACAGACTCTGAGAGCCTCCAAAAAGAAAGACATATCCAGCATCAGAACATATAGAGAAAATGAACAATAATTGCTTTCCAAGCATCCATGCCCATAAAAGTAGGGAGCATTGGCCCACAAAAGAGATAGATAATAAAACCAAAAGAAAAATGAAGAGTATCTTTGAAACATTTAAGACTTGACTAGAACAGGTGGGAATCTACTTCAAAATGCGACATACTGGAGACGAACCCTGACATTTCTAGCTACTCGGCCAATAGTTTAGTTAGCATTACCTTGATCTCGGACAGAAATTTTCACCAACTTTTGTAGGTGAGAGAGGTATAACTGCACCAGACTTCTGACCCTTATTCTTGACACCAGTCAGCTCAAGGTAAATCCAAATTCCACATCATTTTGTCCTTATCCTTCACTGACTTTGGAAATCACCTTTCCCTTCTAAGAACAAGACAGTTCCAGTTGTTTCACACTCAAATTTCTCCATACCTGGAGAAAATCTCAGTCAAGAAGGCGCTATTTGTCTTCCCTCATTCAACTGTCTGCAACCACATTTCTACATTTACCTGGGCACACTCAGGATGAAACTCAGCAACAGTGTTATTTAGCAGAGGTCGCTACCAACAGGGATCTTGGGTGGCTTCCCCAATTCACACGGACAGGGCAGACAAAACATAGCTAGACCATATGTCCAGATATACTATTAAATCATAGTTCTTCCACTACTATCATGTAAGCTCTATGTAGAAGTCATCCCTGGTGACTGAACTTTTCCAGCTCAAGGTTTGCTATCTCCAGCTTGTCTTTTTCTCACAAGAACCATGTTACGGGCTCCAACTCAGGGCACATCTGTCACAGCACAGACCATCACAGGTTGCTTCTGCCTGTGTCGGAGCTGACAGAGTATGAACCCATCCAGGCAGCCTTCAGCCTCAATACTAACCTGAGTAAAACCCCGAGCACAGTCCTGCTGGGAGGACCCTGGCTGCAAACTCAGGACTGCCTTCCCCTGCCTGTGCAGGCAGGTTCTTCTTTAGACAGTCCAATGTTCAGAATCACTGAAGTAGTAACATATTTCAGGTCTGAAAGAAATAGAAGAGGACTTTTTAAGCCCGTGGAGAGAACCAGAACCATGAGGAATAGCTGAAAGCTAAAGCCATGTAAGTTATGATACAGCACATTGACAGAAGGCATTTGGTTGCTGGAAGGAGAATAACCACAAGGCAGATGTCCCACCTCCATTCTGCACCACAGTAGGGTTCAGCTACATCCCCCTTCTGGTGAAAACTTGTCTTTTCCTATTTGCAGCCCCTTTAAGAATTTTCCAGGACACCTTGCTGTACTGGAATGATTCAGAGAATTCAAACTCCAACAGAGAGAGGGTAGCAGAACGAGACTCATTATTAATGATTTAATCAGCCATTTGTGGGGGTTTCTGGGTGTTTGCCAACTCTACCTTCAGAGTTTTAGGATGCACACTGTGTGAAGGGACGTAGAACTTCTGTGCGCTCTCTCAGGCTGTTCCATTACACCTGATTTATAGCATGACACTACTTGTTCTGGCCCATAACCTTGAGCTTGTAAACTACACAGGGGAAAATTTACTAACTACTGAGTTCATCTTAATGCACTATTGGGAATTTTAAGTGGGGAAAAAAGAAGGCAAGGAATCAGGGGCGTCTAGAAGAGCTGGTTTTGAACAGCAATCCTTTAATGGCCCAGTACAGTGCACCTCACAGTCCACTCTGTTTTCATTTAATTAAGGTTTTATTTTACATGGCCAGCATACAGTACGGACCTATGCTTGTCTTACTCTGAAGGAGATAATCAGTAGCAGAGATGTAGACACATTTCACCACTTAGCTGCACACATTGATGGAGTTTACCACAATAACATGTACAAATGCCTTTACTCCACTCTTAGCTAGCCTAAGAGTTTGATTAATAACAGAAGCCAGAAAACTGTTTTGCAATTTTTCTATTAGGAAAGCAAATGGTCATCACAGAACAGCTTCCCGGTGGTAAAGGAGTCCTCACTAGTGTATACAGAAAAGCAATGCGAGCTGGAACACAGATGCCACAGGTACTTACTGCAATTTCAATGAGCGACCTAAAAAGGACCTGGGAGTTGCATGAACACCAAGCTGAATGTGAGCCAACAACATGCTCTCATCACAGATACAGCAGACTGCATACTTGACTCTGTTAAAAGCATGGCAAGCAGACTGAGGGAAGTTATCTCCCTCTCATCAGTGCTGGTGAAGCTGTACCTGGAAAACTGAGTCTGGTTTTAGGTCCCCCCCACTGTAACACAGATGGGGAAACTGGAAAGGATACCTCACAAGGGCTAGAGAACTAGATTTATGAGGAGAGATTGGAGCTGGGCTTGTTCATCCTGCCAAAAAGCAGGGTGATCTGACAGCAACAGGAGAGTTACAATGTGATAGTCAACCACTTCTCAGTAGCACTGGGCAACAGAATAAAGGACAAGTACAACAGATCACAGCTTGGGAGGCTCAGGCTGAGCTTTGCAAGAAGTTTTCACAAGGAGAATAGTGTAGCGCTAGCACAGGCTACCAGAGAGGTGGCTGGATTTCCAATATTTTAGACAGAAACACAGGTGACTTGATGCAGTGTTGACAATGGTTCCAACTCCAGTCTAATTTAAAATAAAGATACCATACAAATACGGTTTAAGCCTCCATTTCATTATTTCTGGAGGAAAAGAAAGAGGGAGTGAATCTAGGTTCACATATGACCAATTCATTTTACCACACAAAACCTGATGGCTGTATTACTGTGCAATACACAGAAGTAGCACCCACAGATGCAGCAGTTATTCAGATTATCTGCCCCACATCTTTAGCTTCAAGAACGCTCGATTCCAGTGTTACACACTTTCACATTCATTTCCTCAGCTAATGCTCAGAGTTGGACGCCTAATTTGCCCAGCGTAAAGTTACGCTCTCCTTGGCTCCTTCTCTTCAATGGCAGCCTGCCCTCCGTATCAGCGTATAGCTTCCTTGAAACAAGAAGAGAGCGTTGATGTTATAGAGCAAATACAAAATTAGCTCTACATTTCCTGACTACTCCCAAGAGAGATCTTGTTCCTTACTTCAGTCTAAGCATTCAAAAGTCAGTTCCTGAAACTTTTCCCTCCTTTCAAGTTATTCTCTCTAGGTAAGGGTCCGGCAAACAGTAACTTGTGTGATTATTATTGCTATTACAGTCTCTTATTTTGTATACTTAGTAATTATTTTAAATTATATGGCTGAAGTACAGCTGGACAGATGTCATTCAGCAATAAAGGCTTGCTCTTTGAAAAGTTAGAAACAGGGACATTTTCAGCAGCACTACAGCTCATATGGTGAAGAATGTCACACTGTTTCTATGGTTCATTAAGGGTATTAGAAGTAACCTTATTTCTGTTTAAAGGAGAATTCTGTTTGCAAATGACTTTCCAGCATCCCAGCAGTGGATTTTCATACAGACTGGCAGAAAGCAAACAATGATTCCTATTCTTCCTTCGCTCCAGTGACTGAAGAATTTCCCAAGCAACTCCGCAATGCGGAGGAGGCCATACTGTCACACACCTCCCATTTGTGCAAATGTGGGTAATCAGAAGAGTTGTGCAGCACGACCTTGGTCTAGTCAAGTTCATGCCAGGTACAGCAACACAGCTGAAGCCCCGGGCAGAACATGCCAGTCTGTGCCCAGGTACCACCCGAGCCCTAATGCAGTCCACTTCACAACAGCAATTTCCAGTACAGACCTGACCAGAATCAGAGGTTCCCAACTGTCCAGTCACTGTCTATCACACTCACATTTATCTTCCATGTTTTTAAAGAGGCCGATGATCACTTCATAACTATATTCATGAGTCTTTCCTTACTCTGCCTTTGATGAACCATCTCCTCAATAACTGCCCAAGAGTTTTAAAAAGGAGGAAAAAAGAAAAAACGAAACAAAAAAAAAAAAAAACAAAACAAACACCACATCCAAAAAGATATCAAGTTGTCTGGCAAAAGTATTTTTACTTTCTCACTGGCTACTTTAAAGTGTTTATGAACAAACCCAACAGCAGGTTTTTAAGTTTTCCTCAATTAAATCTCACATTGCTGAGCACAGCTCACAGTTCTGCTCTCTTCAGATTTCCCTGAAGCCTTACTACACCTTCACGCGTATTTGCTTCTTCTCCAGTTTCTGTAACATCAGCACATAAATACGCAAGTGGTGAGTTTACAGTGCCCCCAGATGTTACTAATAAAATTAGCACCAAGTAGAGGCCTAGGTGCCTCTCCCTCTCCCTTCTGGTGACAGGTCATTTAAGAATGTTCTTTTATTGGAGGTCACAGTAATAAATGATCTTCTGCTAAAGACCTGTTGCAGTTAGCATGGAATTTTCTGTCTGAATCCGCAACAAAATATCTAACTGAGGTGTAGATGTAATAATTACGAAGAAAGCACAGTAGAATCAAAACTTCCAAATTTTATTTATATATAGAACTTGACAGTACAGATCACTAGATCTTACTGAATTTTTAAAAGGCTCAGGCATGTTCCCATACCAATGTTTTGATGCACTTATCACACAAACCACATCAGACACTCTTCCTGTCCCACCAGTGAAAGGCAGGGATTGAGCCAGTTCAAGCTCCTCATCTCACCAAATCTCCCATCATTGTACCGTCACAGCCGCAGCTATGAAGCTTCCTTAGCCAACACTGTAAGGATCTACTACAGGTTACGCACATTCAAGAAGGCAGAAAACGGGACTAGGGCATAAGAGAAATGCTGAAAAACATGTCAAAAAAAGTGTCTTCCCACTTACTGTTTTGAGAAAGAGAACAAGAATGACAAGTGACAACCTTGCTTTTTTAACTGAAAAATTTTAAAAGCCCAGGTCTGTTTGTTTAAAGGAGTGTCAGGGCCACCTGCTGCATCATAAAGAAGCTGAAAAAAAACATCAGTCATGTTCTCACTTCTCTCCCCACCTGCAGATTCATAACTAGAGCAATGATATCTGTAAGGATACAACCTTGTGTGGGGGTCCATAAGGGATCTAGAGCAAAACGTACAGCATGCAAGAGAAAGACGTACTGGAATAAGATATCTAGAAGCCAGGTTTTACATGCTTAGATGACAAGTACTTATTAAGCTTGGCTTATTTTGCAATTCCATAGTCTTCTCCCAGATCCCTGAGCCCCAAAAAGATTGTCATTCAAGTTTGCTACAACTTGTAAGAGATTCATTATGACAGAAAAGTTTAACAGCAGCTGGTAGAGCAAAGCACAGCTGTTTATAATAGTACATCAGAAACAGTTCTTCAAACACACCAGGAACATACCTCTCAGACAAAAGTTCTTAAATCACGGCTTTAAAGCAAGTAATGCATCTGTAAGTGCACTGCAGAAAAAATGAGTGCAAATAAGCACCCATTAATGGTGTTGAGCTAGGCATGTACTTCTTGTGTAACTTCACTATCCCCTAACACTCTAACATCATGAGACTCTTTCTTTGGTAGCCAAAAGAAACAACTGTATGCCACTTTCATTAATACAACAAAGATAATTTCTTTCCTTATAGGAACCGTCCCTTTGCCATGATTCAAGTACTGATCAAAACAAACACGTGTAAGAAGCTACCACTAGCTGGTGTGGTAAAAAGATCTAAATGAGCTAAGCAATCTATCTCCCATTCTAATGTTCCCAGAATGGAAAAGAAAGGTCTAAATATCAGACATTTGCATAAACAAGCAACTACTCATTCTCTTTTCATGCCGATGTTCATGATCTCTGGCCATCGACTTGAAAATTTGACTGGGTGAAATGAGATTCCCCCTACTGACCTCAGTCTTTCTCTCTTCAAAGAAGTAATGATAAAGACGGGATTGTTTTCAGAGAACTGAAAGCCTGATTTGTGTATGCAACAAGCCATTCCATATTAAATCCACAGAGCATTTTACTTGCCTCAACATTACAAAAGCAATTTGTTTCCAGACAGTACAGAATAATTAGTTCACTCTTCACCAAGACAAGCTCTTCTCCATATTGTGCCTCTTACCCATACTGAGTTTCCACAGAGCCTGAACTCCATGCACATATCAGACTATTAATGCCACGGTCAGAATCAAGGGAGTTTCAACATGCTGTAAGTTTTCACTGTCACTTCCCTCTCTGACAAACTAAACATTGCCACCTACTGACCCTGTTCAAACCTGAACTTTAAATGTTTTTTTTATTCCCCACTCTCACACACAATGCCTAAGATGCACAACAGAGGCTGTAAGGCAAGAGCATTACGGCCCAGACAAAGAAACCATAAATGATGCCCGATAAACTCAGCTATTACCTTTACTTGTTTTGTTCCACAGTTGTAGCTACTTTAAGATGTCAAATTTTAGCAACTTTAGTTCAAGTCTTGATCTTGCAACTTGACTGTCAAGCACTTATTTTTACGATAAAAGACCCATCAATACATAACAGAGACAGCTGTGTGAGTTTGAGGACAATCACAGTTTCTTACAAGCTTTAACGGCACTGTACATTCTAGATTTGACAGTCCAGGGTAGAGATTGAATGCTGTGGTCCAAGTAACCCAAAAAGTAACATCTATTGCTCCTTTTCCAAGATTTTTCCGTACCTATAGCTTGACAATAAAAGAAAAAAGCCTATGATCATTCTTGCATCATCCAGCTCCAGCAGCACCAAAGATATAAGTAAAACATGATTTTAATTATTCTTTTATATAATTACATTGTCAAACAAGAAATACCTATACAGTCACAAAAGTTTGTCACAGTGTATTAACAAGGGTTCTGCTTCGCAGCTGCTGCACGTATTCTTTTGCTTGGTCAAAACCAGTCCTTGGTGGCTCTGGAGGAGGAGGAGGACCTTCCACCAACTTCACAAAGTAATGGCACCTGGAGATTTTCATGATGCCAAACATGCCTTTGCCATGGTAACGAATCCGCTTCACATAGCGGCCTCTGCCCGTCATTGACTCAGCTGAAGGAAAAAGGTGGGGGGGGGGGGAGAGAAGACTATTCAGTCAAGAATAAACTACTACATATCTGCAACTGAAACACTCCTGCCAGTGTATTTTTCATGACTGCATATGAAAAGTTAATTCTATTCAGGATTCTCTCCTCCATCTTTCTTCTACTACATTTAGCGGATTACTGCTATAGAGGAACCCGTGAGTTGAATTAACACTCTTTAGGAGTACCAAAAAGGTGAATTTAGAAAGCACGCAAAGATAAATATACAGTGAAGGACAAATTCAAATGAAGCTACACTGAGCACTTACTAGATGATATAGCTCTTCTGAAGGTGGTATTAATTCCATTGCTTTTTAGTAGCTTGTCTCATGAATTGCTGTAGAAGTCTCGTAGACTTCATTTTCCCTCCTTTCTCCCTTTATTGCTTTCATCATAGGTATTTTCATTATCTACACATCCAGTCCTGCACTAGTAGATAAACCTTCTTCTGGCAGAGGCCTGAAGGCTCCAAAGAATTCTAATCAAATCTGGTCTACAATCCAGGTTACTTTAAAGTTATGAGGTCAGCTTAATAACATTTATACCATAGTTGACAAAATGGGAATTTTTACTTTGCACCTAAAAACAACTACAAGTAAACATTTCTCTAAGTAAGAAAGTGCTGTAGTTATTACAAGCTTATCCTGTAATCATCTATAGCAAAGCCTTTTAAAGAAGTCTACTGTCAATATTCATTTACTTTTATACTGTTTCTAACAGAAGTTTGGATTCTGATCCTGCAAAGCTATAGTACTAGCCACAGACAAAACTTCCAGCATCTATGTTCACTGGCAACAGTAAAAATTAGTAACAGTTTGCTTCTCGTTGTCTAGTCTTTCATAATCATGTCAAGCATCATCTTCCTCAGGACTTCCTTTTCACACAGGGACCAGAAATTCCACTTCAAGATGAATGCATCTTAAAAACAATGCATCCAGCAGATTCCAGAACACCACTGGTCAGACACCAACTACAATAAATCGATGGCTGAAGGCTCAACCACCACACTAACTTTAGTTCTACTGCAAGTTGAAAGCACGTCCCTATCATGTTTTGGCAAAGATAAGTTTACTAGAAACTATCCCCTAATCACTTCTGCTGATTTGAAGCAGCAAAATCTTGAGGTTGAAACTTTTTCTGTTGGGTAGGATGACATTTTTCTGCCCTAAAGTAAGAAAAAAAAGAAAAGTACCTATATGTAAATTTGATTTGAATTCCACGTTGTGATTTCTTACTGCCATTTCCTGAGCTTCTAATAGAACCTGTAACAAAAGGAAAAGAAATGGAAATACTGAGTAGGAATTTAAGCAATGCCATTTCTTATCTCTAGATAACGTGCAAGAAATTGCAAGTTTAAGTCACTTACAGAAAAAGTATTCTACAGAGATCAAAATTGTTAAAAGACAAACACCTTTTATGTATGTTCTTTGCATACAGACTGAAAAAGCTTCAGGACAACTTTATTACATTTTTTGGAGGAAAGGGAGTGGAAAAGATGGTTACCACCAGCATTTGTGAGCCTTCCATCCATGGACCTTTGTCTAATTAGACACCAGACTAGAAACAAATTCCAAGCTGGACAAAATGAACTTAGGCCATTTAATATTCTCAGCTAATACAAGATACTGCTTTGTCATTATTATGCCAGAAATCAATGCTTGGCCAAGAAAATAAGCAATTTGAGACTCCTAACAATTACAGTGTATGAAAAGCTTTCATGCCCTTACAGAACTCAGTCCTTTTCCTGATGATATCCTTTATCTCTTACAATTTTAAGAGCCAAAGCACATAGATGTAGCAGCTATTAGTGACAACGATTCTGCATTATTTACCATGAACTTAACACCGAGCATTGTTAGAGAGGGCACCCATGCAATTTACTGTGTTGACTGTTTTAGCGTATAATGACAAGTGACCTCTGCATACTCATACGTCACTACATTACTACAAAAATATGTTGTTTGAATGTGCTGCCAACAGGTTTAATAGAAACATAGAAAAACACAGAAATAGAAACATCTCCAAACTTCTAGTGATAGGTATTTATTTTGAAGTTTTCTTGAAACTAGGAGTGTTAAAGAATACTCCTACATACCTCTTTGATCACCTTTGCTCCCTTTTTATCACTAAATTCCAACTGAGCAAGAGCCTGATCAATGGACATTCCTTTTATCTGCAATCAAAGTGTTAAAGTTAGCTTCTGCAATTACAAATATTTCCCTTCTCTTATTCAGAACACAGTATTTAAATTATTTTGCCATTATAAAGAGCAAATCAAATTAATTATTTTCTTAATTGCCATTTCTTCAATGTAATATCTTACATACAGAACTTGAGCTAAATACTGAGTAAATCTTGATAAAACATTCAACAGCCCATTACTATTGCTCTAAGTTCCCCTTGCCATCTACTACTAGGCAGAAACCAACACAAAAATTCTTCCACAATGCATAATCTGAATATGATCCTGGGTATACATTTGAGAGCGTACGAAGATAAAGCAGCTAAACCAAACTACAAGCCACTGTCTGCCTGCACAGATGTATGTTCTTGCCCAGGACTCCATTATGAAGATGTTGATTAGACTGTGATTGAATTAAGCTCTTAAGTCAAATACAACAATTAAATTCTGCATTCTAACAAATACAGTACAAAACACTTTTTGCTTACCAGTTTTGCCAGATACCACATCTTATCTTTGCTATATTTTATTTCCCTCCGACAGTGATATATTTCCTAGGTGCAAAGAAAAATTAAAGGATCAGTAATTTTGCTGTGAAAACAAGAATGGAGCATACATGTCTGCTCCACAATCTATTTTCTTACTTGGAATAAAATAGGCATGACTCCCCCTACTATACCACAAACATACCAAATCAGGCATACCTTTGACATTTGAAACTGAAAGCATTAAAAAAGGCAGCTAGCATATGAAAAAATTTAATATAACCTCATGAGAATTAGTTTATAAACAGAAGTCCCTGTAAAAGATAACCAGAAGATTTTTCATCATCTTTCCCTTTCCTCCTCCCCACCTTTTGAAGCAGTCTAAGACTGACATGCCCATTTAGCATTAAAAACATTCCTCTGCTGTCAAGTCAACTTACTGGGATAGCAACTAAACAATATTACTAAAATGAACTTAATTAGCTCTTCAGAAGTGAAGAGGGTTTCAAGTTTGATAGGCATGAAGAGCTGTCTCCAAAGCCCCATTTAACATTATTACTTTACCAACAGGGACCAAAACTAGCTAGTAAAATATAACATCAATTCAAATTTGAAAAAGATGGCATTCTTTATGAACAAATACAAAACTGATTTAATAAGCAAGTTGGTCAATAACTGCATTTTCACATACATTGCATTAGTCAGCACAGTACGCAGCATGTACTTCTATGTCCTAGGCCATGATGTTCACAGAAGCGATAAATATTCATAGCCCACAATAGCACACGTCCAAAAAACACTATTGATTTGAAATGCAAATATTTTGCTGAGCAGTATGCCATTAATTCCTAGTAAAGAATAACTACAAAAATGGAATTCCAAAATATCAGTTCTTGAGAGTGAGGAAATACCGAAGAATTCACCTAAAATTCTCCCAGGCTGCAGTGTACAGAAAGCAGCACTTATTAGTCCCTTTAGTGACCAAGTACACAACATTTAGTTTTCATGCACAACTTAAACGTGAACAGAAGCAAGCGTCTTAATTTAACTGTACTTCCCAGTTGTAAAGTGACCAATAAGAGGGGACAGGGAGAAACAGGCATAAACCTGCTGTTATCAAAAACTAATCTGTTATGACTGCATTCAAAAAATTGACCATGTTACTATAGTGACTTTTCCAAAAGTTGTCTTTAACAGCCAGCAGAAAGCCCTACACCGAGCATACAGATAACAAAGGATTTTAGATTCTTTGCTTCAGTTTCTGGTTTAGTAAAACACAAGTTACTGCGCAATAGACTAAATAAACAACCCCACTGTACAGTATAAAATGGTTTCCTAAGGAAAAAACTTCCTGCAGTCATATACCACGACTCACATGTCCCTTCCCACCTAACCGTAGAACTTCTCAGTCCATATTAAACATTTAAAGCAATCACTATGACAGAAAACCACCTCTGAATAGTTTCGTTAAGGAGAGGCTACAGCAAGAGGCAACAAATTATCAGACCTCAGAGAATCTATAACACAGGGAAATTAAGAAATGAGAAGAGCGCACACTGTATTGTATCTACATCAAAACAGGCGCCACTAGTTCCACTACTTCAGGAAAGTTACATTTATATCTTTGTGCACAGAAGTAACAAAACAATCACATACTTCTCTAGTTATTTACTGTGAGTACCAATATAAAAAGTGTATGGTGATAAATCCTTGGTAACTTCTACCTCTTCATAGTTCAGAGATTTCTACAAAGACAGGGTGGTATCTTTGTTTGCAGTTCGTATCACACATTAGGTAGGTGATCAGCTGCAAGCAACTTGAAGCTCTGATACAATTTTGAAATTGAAAACATTCAAAGTGATATTACCTTTTACAATATAGATATGTCAAACTGACTAAAATCTTAAATAACAAATTAATAAGCTATCAAACTAGTGCTTTGTGGAGTCACACAGACACAGTGACAATCTGTTCAGAAGCTGCTAAACATAAACAGGTAAGGAAATTCACAGGTGTATCCTTACAGCTGGTCTGCGAGGTTCTCCAGGCAGCTGCGGAGGATAAACAATCCTGTTCTTTTTCTCCCACTTCCCAAATTTCTGCAGAGATGTGCTTGTGTGGATGCATGACAGAGGAAAAAGGCTACCAGTTGCTAGCCACCTGCAAGACAAGACCACAGTCTTTGCTGTTGAACGTGAGTTCTTTATTAATGTGCAGTTTATCTGGAAAATTGTGAACTTACCTGACTCGATAAAGAAAACCAACACATTTGACTACACACAAAATAAAACTGTTCAAGCCCTCTATAGTTTATATTGAAAGGGCTTTTTAATTCAACATGCAGCTTCGGGTTTCCTAAAGCAAACCATGAACCACAACTGATATTGATATAGCATGAGATTCTACATTAAGTGTCCCCGGATCGTCACACAAAGACACAGCCACCTCTCTGTTCTTATGTAGGGTTCATTAATCGCACAAACAATTTATATCTTCTCCAAGACTAGCCAATACTTATTTAACTTAACATTTTTAGCAGTGAAAGTCCCTTGAAAAACTAGAAGTTTAGTATCAACAAAGTATTAGAAGTTCATACACTCTGAAATTTGAAAGGAAAGCTGTTCCAAACTACTTTCAAAATGCGATCGAGCCAATAGCAGTTGATAGCAAAAAACCTCTAGTTTTCAGTCGGTTTGCTCACCTCAGATTCAGAAAAAAATAGCTACGTTTTGCCCCCTGCTGACTAGATAAAGCAATACTGGGCAGCCACTTGTAACTACAAGAAACAGATGAGTTCAAGACCAGATATTGCAAGTTTTACTAAGGCTTGAATGGCTTTGTGTGGGCAACCAAACCATGCAAAACATTTTTAAAATGCCTGGCAAACAGAACACATTGACATAGTTTCAAAAGGGCATTGTACACTGTTAAGTTTTCACATCTTATCAGTAGGGGGCAGCATAAGAAACAATTTTAAATGTTATGGAATATTTTTTCAGATATTTACCAAAACTGGTTTATTTGCTTAATATTTAAAAGTTTCACACAATGCAATTCATCAACATCAGACATAACATGATCAATTAATACAGGAAAATATTTGACAAGCACATAAATATTTTGCAATTTAACAACTTAAGCAGTAATGAATTAAGGATTGTCTTCCTGGTATTAGCAGAACACATTAATACATTTGACAAACTAAGGAATCTTATGCTCCCTCTATCATAAGGTAATTCAACCTCATGTGAAGAGCAACTCTATTTATCATACCTTTAGGAGAAGAAAAAGGACACAAACACATTAAGCAAAAGACGACAGTGACAAGCCACAAACAAAAGTACATTATATATGGGTAAGTAAGGGGAACGGGAAAGAAAAGAGCTGAGCAAGTTTCTAAAAAGAATCACGCATAAGCAGCAAGTGGGAGACATACAGACTAGAACAACTGAGTGAAACAAACAATTAGCATGTAACTGTTCAACTGCAAGACAGTAAGCAAAGCACAGGCAACACAAACTTATTTCTTCCTTCAGCGACACAGGTCTCTGCCGTTCACCTCCACAAGCTCTAGCAAAGACCAAAGCTCTGCACTTTTAAGAATCTACATCAGCCTTTCTTCTGAAGTCTGGGGTACAGTCATCAGTGACCAACATCCCCCAGTACAACTTTGCCGTTCCTCCAGACCCAGGAAAAGACCAGCAACTACAGAAAAGCAACGACTGGGGAGAGTGCAGAGGGGAGCAACAGGTACTATATTACTGCGACCTGCATCATAAAGTCGGAGGTAATCTGGGTGCCCGATAGAAAGCAGTCAGGAAGGAAAGAGAGACTCCTCCATCCCGCTACAATCTTGAAATACATAGAAAGAAACTACAGAAACACGGAGCGACCTGTTTCCCACAGCTCCAGCCCCAAAGAACACCCGAGCGAGGCGGCCCAAGCCCAGCTGCCCAGGGCGCTGGAGGGACGGGCCTGCTCCAGGACTGACTCACCTCTCCGGCCGCGCCCAGCCGAGAAGACTGCAAGCCCAGGCACTACCTGCAAGAAAGCAGCACG
>NW_009650172.1:2544500-2570965 GCF_000708025.1 Charadrius vociferus | reverse complement strand
TCGCGGTCTTTTGCTGTCGGTGCAGGAGAGCTCATCGGGCACACGGACAGGATCTCCGGGTTCGCGTTTTGCCACAGCCCCGGGCAGAGCAGCCTCTGCGCCAGCAGCTCCGACGATGGAAGCGTCCAAATTTGGGACGTGGAGGCCCTGGCTCCGGTGGCGGAGTACAGCCTGCACCAGGTAGGGTGCCCAGCGGGAGCCACCGCTGCGGGGATGGAGACAGCGAGACAGAAAGAACCCACAGGGTGGGGTGGGCGTTTGCAGGTCTTGCAGACAAAGCAGGGTGGTGTTATTTCAGCAAAGGTGAATTCCAAACCCGGTGAAATTAAAACCGTTGAATGCTTTTGGCCAGCGTTTTGTTCTCACCTTAGGCCTGCAGCGTTGTTACATCACCTCAATAAGCTGTTGGTTACCATCAAAGCCTCAGTGAGCGAGTATGCTCGCAGGGCATATTCACTGCCGCTTAACCCAGCTCACTTAAAATCTTTTCAGCAAGTTATTGTTCCACACAGGACAGACGAAGAACATATATTTGAACGGTTACTGTCACCCAGGACGCTATATTGGCAAATACGTCCATCATGCCAAAGCCCAAAAGAACTGAAACACTTTAGAACAAACTCAACTAATGCTGGGGTGTACTTCCAGATTATTAGTTAGTCTGTGTTAGATGGTGGTAAGACAGCTTTTAACATATTCAATTCTTTTTCTATAGAATGCGATCTCAGCATTGCACTGGTCACCTCTTGTGAAAGATCTGATTGTATCCGGTGATGAAAAAGGTGTAATTATTTGTTACTGGCACAACAGAAGTGACAGCCAGCAGTTCTTCCCAGAGCCTCGGACAATTTTTTGTCTCACTTGTTCTCCTCATCATGAAAACCTGGTAGCAATTGGGTAAATATTCATTATAGGTTTTTTTCTGTTATTCTTCTGCAAAAACCTTATTGTTAATTTTTGCTACACAATTGTAAGGTCATTTTTAAGAGGGTTTGGTGGCTATTTTTTTTCTTCCAGTATCCAATAATTTAGAAATAACATTTAGATTTGGCAGACCTGCAAGACATAGAAATCCTTACCAGTGTAAGGGTCCAGGTTTGGTTTGCATCTCTGAAGTTTCTTTAAACTGTTGTTTTTTAATTAGACTGCACTGGTGTTTGTTGCATTATAGGTTAGTTCATCTGAAGAGAGTTTTTTAGTTTTTCTACGCCTTTGTCAATCACTGCAATTCCAGTCCTTTAGACACCCAAGATTGTATTGAACAGAGCAGGAACAGGAAAGCCCTTTAGACTTGATGATAGTTCTCTTGAAGGAGAACAGACACAAGAGGAAGGAAGGAATAAAAGTAATTTGCCTTTGTGTTATACAAGTTTTCCTTGTATAAAAGCCATTGTTGTTTTTTAAGTCTCTGAAAACTGTATTACTAACAAATTGCTGTCATTCTTGAAGCCAAACGTACTGGTTGCACTTCTTGAAAAGGCAGCTGCAGGTACATCGGTGCTATACTGGAGCTCCTATTGACCGTTAGTCTGCTAATCCCATTGCTACTTGTGATTTGGCTTCTCTTGTCTGTAATATGGTGATAGTGATCCTGGTAAAGAGCTGGGAAATCGACTCAGATATTATTCTACAAGGATGTAAGAATCTCTTCATTAATTTAAATCTCTCGTTTTAGCTACAAGGATGGCATGGTGGTTATAATTGATACGGCTAAGAGGCCATGACGATGAAATACATTGTCTGGCCTGGTGCCCTGTGCCTGGTGAAGAACGGTTACCTGCTTGGCAAGATGACCTCCAAGGTATGTAGAGGTGATTAATAGCCTGTGAAGTGGTTTTTAGTTAATGTAAATGTACTTCTAGAGAATTGAATTCCTTATAGAAAGTCAGTAAGTAGCTAAGCAGAGGCAAGTGGTAAGTTCAATAAAGTATGTTCTGTTACAAATCAATATATTGTCAGTTAATTTTCATAAAGCTTTGAATTTTAAATTATAGTAACATGACTTCATTGGTATTCAGTAGTTCCTTCAGAGGAAGGCAAAGTTCCAAATGGGGAGCTGACACAGGACACAACCACGAAGAAAGGCTGTTACCTGGCTTCGGGAAGCAAAGATCAGACCATACGAATATGGAGCTGTACTAGAGGCAGAAGTAAGTAAGATTAATAATCTGCAATATACAGTAATAATATGGTGAAAGAATTACATTCGAACTGCAGCCTTCATTTACTAACTTGGTGGTTTAAAGCTTCAGATTCACAGGATTGCTTTTTCCCTCAGAGAACTTTGCTGTACTAGGTTTAGATGATCCCTCTTTGTTCCATAGGTGTGATGACTTTGAAGTTGCCACCCACAAAGAGAAGAGGTGGAGCCATTGATCCCGCTGTTAAAGAGCGCATTTGGCTGACTGTTCACTGGCCTTCTGGTCGTTCCACAGAAATTGTATCCAGCTCCTTTGGGTAAGTAGGGTACCACTGGGTACCTTCAGGAAGTGCAGATTAAGACTTCTTTTTTAAGAAGAACTGGGTAGGAAACTTGGACACCCTCTTCCTTCCCAGTGTAAGTGGAGAGAAGACAGGCCAAATGTTAAAGTGGGAGTTCAGTACTAGAAAACTACTATTTATCCCGTAATTTGTCTGATAATCTAACTGAATATTGACTGCTAATGGCTTGCCCATCCAATGGGAGAAAAATGACATGTCAGTTTTCAGTGTGGTTAACTATGGGAATCATTTGTAGGGTGGTGTTTGTGTGTGTATCTATGTATAGGCACATATAGTGGATGTGTCTGTAGCTGTATTACTGTTGCACATGTAATATAGTCTATATTTAGCCTATATTATTCTTTTGAAGTGAACAGTGAAGTACACACTTTAAATTTTGCAGAGGAGAATTGCTGCTCTGGGATTTGACCCAGTCTGGAAAACGCAAGTGGACTCTTCTGGGATCTTCAGAAGGACAAAATCACTCCCGGATTGTGTTCAATCTGAGTTCTGTGAAGCGTCAAGACAAAGAGTTCCTTTTTTCCATTTCAATGGACAGAGATGTAAGAACCATTTACAAAATTAACATAAAAATAGCTGTACCTATACAGTTTGACTGAGTGCAGCTACTCCTTTTAGGGCCACAAATTTGTCTTAAGGTGGGTTTATTGCAGCATTTTATAACATCATTCCTTAAAATTTGTTCTGCAAACAGGTTGTGTATATTTTTGTTAGTTTATAAGCCCAAACTCTTACCATGGTGGAGTGAATGATTATGACATTCTGCACTTGAATGGTTAGCATTTAATAAAGGGAGTTTACCATTTCTTTCTCCTGTATGTTTTATTTTTTAAAGGCCTTTTTTTCCTTCTTAAAATCATTTACTTGTACAAACTAAAGCATCTATTTTTTTTTTAACTTTCTGCCTTTTACAGGCAGTGATGCACCTCCTATTTTGAAGTTAGAAGAGGACTGTAGTATTAAAATATAGTCGTTTTCTCCATTCCATTGGAGTCTTCCAACTACTGCAGCCCTGTCTGTGACATGTAATTCTCTAGGTGTAGATCACATACTATGTCAAGCCTCGAATTTGATCCTTTCATTCTTCATCTCACTCATGCTTTGATTTTCCTTGTCATACCAGTCACTCTACATTTAACCATTCCTTGTTCCTTAAATATTCAGGTGAAGTGCTGGGACCTATCAGCTCTCGATTGTAGCTGGACCATGCCCTCGCTTGGGGGGTTCGTTTATAGTCTTGCCTTCTCCCCTGTGGACACAGGCTGTCTTGCCATTGGTGTCGGAGACAGCATGATCCGGGTGTGGAATACTTTGTCCATGAACAATATTTATGATGTTAAAACCTTCTGGCAAAGCATAAAGTCCAAAGTTACTGCAGTAAGTGTGCTTTTGATTCCCTTTGTTTTACTTTGTCTCTTCTCTTTTCACTCCATATTTTTCTCTCTCTTTCACTCTGAAGAAGGTTTTTTCCAACTGAAAATATATAAAGCCAAGTTGTTCCTTTTGTACTCAATTCTTTTAGTATACAATACATTTCAGAACCTGGCAATGCATTTTTAGACCTTTTTACAGCCTTAGATGTATGCATTACATCTAGTGAAAGTCAGCTGAAGTCCAGCTGGCTGTTAAATTAATTTTTCACTTTTATCCTCCTTTGTGATCTTTTGTTGCTTCATCCATGGTTGCCCTTGCTCTGCTAGGAAGCCTGACATGCACAAAACCCAACATGGATGTGTTCAGTTTTAGTTTGACCGGTGGTTAGACTGCTGGCAGCAATAAAACATGGCAGTTATTCTTGTTCACACCTAAAGTTTTCTTGCCTTCCTACCATATTCTCCATTTCTATTCTGTAGTGTAGATGTCAAATAGTATTTTAATGATTTTAGTCCCTTTTATCTTCCCCCACAACAGCTGGTAGAGGAAGAGACTTCGATACTCATAGCAGAGTGATCAAATCAAGTGTCTGTAGTTGGAAGGGTCGGTATAAGGGATGGTACTTGCTCATCAGTTTCAATGTTTTCCTTTTGTTTGTTACTTAGAAATAAAGTGTCTGTAGCTTGTATCGTTATGGGTCTCTTTCTGTTTTGCTTGCAGTTATCCTGGCATCCAACTAAGGAAGGCTGCTTGGCTTTTGGAACAGATGATGGAAAAGTTGGCATATTTGACACCTTCTCCAGCAGGTATGAAAGTAGCTTTCAAATTCATTAGTGTCACATCCTGTTGGTATATGACCATGCATAGGTCCTGTGGTCTTTCCTGAGGTATATCTTTACTGTTAGACAATATTAGGATTAAATTAGCTTCTAAGGTAATATAATCAAATCACATGACCAGAGGTCATCTGTGGGAGGATGTCAGTCAAGGAAAACTTTAGCCAGAAAGACGTTTTCAGAGAATGAAGAGCAACATGCAGGTACAGGTCATGACGGCAGTTCTGTTATGGTTTTAGTAGTGTCCTACAGGAGAAGTTAGACACTTGGTTGAGCCATTGCTTTTGCATGTTAGAGCGCATGGTGTCTGTTTTCACCACTGGAAATACGTTGCTTTTAATTATTCATTTTTTTCCGCTTTGCTGAAATCTGACTGCCCCTGCTTCCTTGTCTCCCCACCCAGTGCTAAGAATAAGCCGCCTCAAATCTCCAGCACTTACCACAAGAAGACTGTATACACATTAGCCTGGGGACCTCCAACTCCTCCTCTGTCTTCTGGTGAGTCTTCCAGCACCTTGTGACAAAGTAGAACACCCATGCAGAGTACACAGACGCCATGAAGTTGGTATGCCCTCCCTTCTTAGGAAAAGGAGCCCCATTTGCTTGGTAGCAATCCTTTCTAGCAGCTAAGAATGCATTCTGCTTGAGAAATTGTTAATATTTCTGCAAGGAAGCAAAACAATCTCTTTTAGTTTTTGAATTCTAATAGCTTCAGGAAATAGGTGGGAGTAGCGTACCACACGTCTCTGCTTATTTCGGGGTATTACAGACCAGTGACTGTCTGCATCAGCTTCCTGCAGTAACTGTGTCAGATCAAATATGTGTTTCTTAGCTCCAGAAGTTTGTTTCTACTCGTTGAACTAAACATTACAGCTCCATTAGCTCTTCTTATGCAACTGGAATTTTTTTATGGACCAAACTTTAAAGGGGAATTTTAATGCTTGCAGTGATTGTGCTATGGAGAGATCTGTTGGTAGAAATGAGAGGTCCTTTCAGAGGATCAGATTGTGAGAATTTCTTGCTGCCGGATCCCAGGCAATTGAAGCATGTATATAGCCTTTTAAAATCATGTGTTGATTTATAGTGGGAGTGATTACTTCTGGGAAGACCAATGAAGAACATAATATATTTAGCTTTTTTTCTCTGTTGGATAGAAGAAGGTGAACAGCCCCCTGTAACTTTATATAGTTGTGCTGGAGAAGGTATTGTTTTTCAACACAACCCCTGGAAGCTTAATGGAGAGGCAAATGACATCAACAAAGTCATCCGAGACACTAATTCAATCAAAGTGAGTATGATTTTGAGGGGGTTTTATGGATTTGTGTTAACTGTGTCATAGTTTCTATGGCCTTGTGGTTCTCTGATCTTGCCTTCATGATGTACCTATAACAAATAAAAAAATTGAAACCTGCAGTCTCCACAGATAAACTTCAGAGACACTTACTGACTCAAACTATTAAAACAGTTTATGTGTTTGCCTCTGAAAAAGGGTCTCTTTTTTCCCCCAGCGTCAACATGGCACATCTCTTCCTGGCATCAGTTACTTAATTTTCTACTGTGTAATTTACTTAACCAGAAAAGCTAAATTGACGTATAGAATTTGGTCTTAAAGCTCTCTGTGGCTGTTTAAAATAATTAGTTCATACAGAGCTTTCCAGTTTAAAAGCACTTGAAGTAATATGCTGAATAATGTCATAGCTTAGATCACGTGGTGGGCCTGCATGAGTTAACTACCTCACCTTGTCTAGTTCTCTTCTTTCGAACATTAACTTTTTAAAATAAATTTTGCAGTAAAGGCAGTCATGATTTTGCAGGAGTCTTTCCATTTACACTGCAACTAATGCAGAGTGGTTAGCGGTAACTGACTGTAACGTCTTCTCAAGTATGATCAGTCATTTCTTAATTGAAAGGACAAAATAAGTGACGTGGGCTAGATCTTCAATTGCTTTAAGTCAGCACAAGTCAACTGAAGTCACTCGAACTATACTGATTTATATCAGTTGGGTTTTGACGTCGTCTTTGAGTGGAAGACTCACTGGGGGTTAAGAAACTAATGTCACAGGCAATGAAATGATGATTTTTAGGCATCTAAATTTTAAATTGGAAGTAGCTTTCATCTGAATTAGAATAGAAATAATTACATGTAAACTTAGATTTCTTTCGAAATATGATAGAATTTGCTTGCAACGTTTGGACTTTCCAAGGAGCATAAGGAGGTGAAGGTCCTACTGGAATCCAGACAAACTTCCTTTGAGACATTTCACTGAACTGATAAAAATAATCACTGCCTCTTGCATCAATTCATTCAGTTTTTTTTAATTCCTCAAGCTTATGTCACTGCTACAAGAGCAATGGACACTTCTGTGACTTTCATTTTGCAGACTAATTGCAGCTCTGTCCAGTTGCCAGTCTTGCTCGGCTGAATATATGTGAGAGAGATTTAAGAGGTCTTGTTAATACTTTGTCTTCTCTCTGCAGCACAAACTGCCTGCACGTACAGAGATCAGCTGGAAACCAGATGGCAAACTTTTGGCTCTTGGCAATGAAGATGGGTATGTTTCACTTGTAGGTTAAGGAGGTATATGTGCTCATCTTGACTAGAATCACTGTAGTGAAGCAAAAGTACTTTTTGTTGCCCTGGTTTGTCTCTCTTCTTTCACTGCCAGTGTATTTGAGTTGTGATAATACAGCATTCCTTGCTGTTACTTAGTTCAGCTGCTCTTGGCATGAAGAATCCAAATCATTATGTTAAATTATTTTTCAAGGATCCACTCATGGTTGAAACGCACTTTTGCTAATATACTAAACGATGGTTTGAGTTGAATCCAGAAGAGAAAACTCATTTAGTTACTCTATTTCATGTTCTGTAATTCTGCTCATGCAGGTTAACAAAAAAATGCCCATTTTCACTGACTACTGGAATTCTTACACTTTTGTTCTTACATTTCAGGTCAATCGAAATATTTCAGGCACCAAACTTGAAGTTGCTCTGTACTATACAGCAACATCATAAACTGATTAATGCCATTCGGTGGCATCATGAGCATGGGAGTGAGCCAGACCTGAGTTACTTGATAGCTTCAGGCTCAATCAACGCCACTATTTATGTGCATAATCTGAAGAGCGTTGTAGGTAACGGTTTGCAGATTATATTCCAATTCTTGGCATCTTGATTTGGTTTACTCCCAGTTTGTCTTGCTGGCCATATTTGATCCTTTTCTTTATTCTTTCAGAGAGCACTTCAGAAAGCCCTTTGACAATAACAGAGCCTTTTCGAACTCTGGCTGGGCACACAGCTAAAATCACAAGTCTGTCTTGGAGCCCGCACCATGAGGGAAGACTGGTATCTGCTTGCTATGATGGCACTGCACAGGTATTGCTCCACAACCACTCAGGATTGAATTTCTTTTAGTTTCGAATCATCCGTTCTACGGTGTTTTAGAACCAAGCTGACTAAACAGCAAAGCTGCTTTTGTGAGATAAACTGCCAGTCATCATTTTCATATTGGCACTTTGGATCCTTAAGAAAGAAAGATGTTATGCAAATGTATTGATGCAAACAAAGGAAGCTCTGAATTTTCTCCGTTTGCATGTTGGTATTTGAAATTCCTGTGCAAACACCCAAAAAGAGAAGCTCCTACAAGTGCAAATAACTGAAGAGAAAATGCAGAGCATTAGGGGAAGATGAGACTTTCTGAGCAATTGGATTTCTTTCTTGTTTATAAGGTATGGGATGTTATGAAGGAGGAGCCACTCTGCAACTACCGAGGGCACCAGGGCCGGCTACTGAGTGTCCAGTGGTCACCAGTGGATTCAGATTCTGTTTATACTGGAGCAGACGATTTTTCTGTTCACAAATGGCACATTTCAAAGCAGGAGCATACACGGCCTCCCCAGGGTAAGTATAGTCAAGCAGAAGATCCTTTCCTGAAGATGATGTTGAAGCTGGGAAGTAGAGGGTTGCCACATTGAAATGGTATGATAAGTTCTTATGTTGAATTCCAGATCTTCGTGCTACCTGTTCAGGAATAAATTGTGTCTAGGTTTTAATTGAGTTGTATTTGGAAACTAAATGTTCATCTTGAGAGACAGACAGCTAATACACTAAAAATCTCTACAGATAATATCAGGATAACTTTTGCAACCTTTTACAGGCAAAAAGAGTATAGAATTAGAGAAAAAAAGAAGTATGCAACCAAAAGTCAAAACCAAGAAGAAAAAAAAGCCTATAGGAAAGAGTCCAGCCAAGCAGGATCTAAGTGATGCTGTGAACGGAGATGAGAGCATGAAGGAAATGTTGCTAGAGGAAAATGGAGTGTCGGACCACGAAGGAGAAAAAGAAGCTCAGGAGGCAGAGTTGCCTGATAAAGGCTGCATGACTGGTAATAATCAAATTGTCTTAGTTCAGTGGTTCCCAGACTGTTTCGCACTCAGCGCATCACCGAGTTAAATATTTTCATACAGATTTTCTCATAATACAGTTTTACTCAAATAGTCAATACAGTTTTACTCAATTTCACTTGAATGAAATACAGTTCTGGGGTGCCTTTCATAATTTTTTTAACTACTTTAGGACTAACTGTCTTTAAATAAGATGATTCTCGCATAACAAACAAAATTGTTATGTTTGGCTTGAAATAATGTCATTTTTGATCAGTGTTCCCTTCTGGTGATAAATCTTATACTGGTGCACCTTCATTAGTGTCTGTTGACATCTTATTTAACTTTCTGACAGTTCTGTAATGTTTTCTTAATATTTCCTTTCTCTAAACAGCTATTAAGTTCTGTGGCAAAGAAAAGCTTGGTTTCTGTATATTTTGAAATAAATGTAATAGAATGTGAATATGTTAAGTATTCTGCTATGGGCTTTTCTATGTATTGTTTTTCATTTTTTATTACTTTTTTATCACTTAACTCCACAGTGTCCAAGGATACATCTTCATCTGCATATGATTATTCTTCATGCAGCTTGCCAAAGCCTTTTGTGACCCAGAAAGCCACTCCTGTGAAAAAGGATCTACCTAAAGAGAAACCAAGTTAGTATGTTTTGGGGACTATTAACAGTCCCGCATCAAGGCAGAGCTCCTCATTCTAGGCTTCTGTTTGGCTGCAGCTTCCCTTCCTAATGTGACACCAAATATGTGCCGGAGAAAGAAGAGTGTGCCTTTTAAATATCTTAAACGTTTTAAGTTGCTGCTTCTTTTATTTGCCCTGCTTGTCAGGTCAACTGAGTAGTTGTTTAATGTGGGGCTTAGATACTGCCTTTTAGTTGCTAGTTTCATTCCAGGCAAGATGGGCAGAAAAATACATGAAGCGATCAGTATTCAAAAGTCAGAGTTGTCACAGTAGAGATGCATGTGGCACTTGAGCATCTGGTTTTTGATTTCCTGTGAGGAAGAGGGGGTTTGGGAATACATTGGAGAGTTCTGCTGTAGCAGACTCTTGGAAACTGCAGCAGCGAGTAAAACGTGTCTGATTTTTCAGCTCCTGATGCCTCCCTGAAGAAGAGGAAGCCTCGTTCTATTCTACCCTTCAGCACATTCATGGATCACAGATCAAAAGATGAATTGCATCAGGACTGCTTGAGGCTGGCTACGTGTCTGAAAACCAAAGGTATTAGTCTAAAACTAAAAGTCTTCAGAAGCATGTGTCCAAGGACTTGACTTTGACCAATCAAACTTAGATGTAAGTTCTAAGCGTTCACCTGCAAATTGTTAAATCTGCTATACAGGGAAGAAGGTAGACAACATACATATTTGCTAACTGTTGAGGGTAATGGCGTGGTACAGTGACTTGGCAGGTCCCAGTTCCCAGTGTTTTACCAAATCTTAAAATATTCATTCTTTTTTACCTGGTTTAGATAGTAATGAAGATGTGTCCCCAGACCTCAAGGATCGCATCCACCTGGGGCTGTTCACAGACAGGGCTTCTCTGCACAAGATGATTGATGTGGAAGGTAAGTGGAATAATGAATTCACTTTGACAATATGATCATTGTAACTGTTATGTTCAAGGAGAAAACAAATGGGGGGAAATGCTTGAATTTTCTTTACTGTGGATTAAAGTATAGGATTAAGATTGCAGGCCTGTGCGAAAAGAAGAAAAGACATTATTCCCAAATAGTTTTTACATCTTTCAGGTGCAAATTAGCAATACCTTATGCTTGAATAATCTCACTTTTGCCAAGTTAGTTTACTATGGCAAATAATGGTATTGTGCTCATGCTGATAGGAAGTGTGTTTGCTTCTAACAGGAAAACATCACTTGGAGAATGGGCATCCAGAGCTCTTTCAGCAGCTCATGTTGTGGAAAGGAGATATGAAGGGTGTCCTCCAGGCAGCCGCTGAGAGGGGAGAGCTAACAGACCAGCTGGTAGCAATGTCGCCCATGGGTATGTTTGTTCTGGTAACAGATAAGCAGATGGAATTAGCTGCCAAGGGTGGCCTCATTCTGATTGTTTTGGATTGGAAACTCATGATTGTTCCAGACGGGAAGGAAGTCACTTCTTTAACTGTCTGATAACAAAAATCAAAACACAAAACATATCCTATATGTGACAAAAATCTGGATGTTTCCACAAGCACCCTTAGGTTGGGATAGCAGGAAATAGATTGGTTTCCTTTGTGACTTCTTGAAGGAGCAGGCCCATCCTTCCAAGCACAAAGTTGATACTTTGCAATATGTAGCAGTCCTTCTGGCTAGAAGAAGAAACAAGAAACTAATCTGGGGCAGAGAAGAGGTACATGTCAAAGAAGTGATGATGTCATGCCACGGGAATTCTTCCAGTTTTAAAACTTTGTCTCCAATTGTATTCCCTTCTCTTTTGCAGTTGGATATCAGGCCTGGGTTTGGACAGTAGAAGCTTTTGCGAAGCAGCTGTGTTTTCAGGAGCAATATGTGAAGGCTGCCTCCCATCTCCTCTCCATCCACAAAGTTTATGAGGCTGTCGACCTCCTGAAAGTCAACCATTTTTACAGGTTGCTGTATATTTGTTTAGGATTTTCTCTTGTTTTCTAATGTGGTAGGTTTGACATTTTGGTTCACCTTTTGTACGCAGTCAATTAACTTTTCTATCTGGTTTCGCTTATGTGCATTAGGGAAGCAATTGTAATTGCTAAGGCCAGGTTGCGTCCAGAAGATCCAATTCTGAGGGATCTTTACACCAGTTGGGCAGCTCTGTTAGAGAAAGATGGTCATTATTCCATGGCCGCCAAATGGTGAGTATTACTGGGAAGACAGACAGAATTGTTTCCATGCCTGAAACAAAGAAGGTTTGTTGTTTTGTAGCAGCTGAAATCTGTTAACTGGTCTGTCTGGTCATTATTTGTCTACAGTGCTTTCTGAGCCCAATCTCACTAGATTTCCTCCAGAAGCTCCAGAGGGCAGTTCAGAGCAGAAGGTCCAAATGCCATACTACAGTAGAGCCATCTCTTTCCATAGATATTACTGGAAGTCTTTGAAAACTAGTCTAGCAAGACTAAGATTAGCATATATATGAAAAGACTATGTGATGTTACCAACCTTTCCACTGGAAATGTGCAGTGCCACAGTTCATCTTGAGTTTCTTGAGGCCGCAGCTAATATCCTAATCACTGGGTTATCCTCCTCCAACTAGAGTGTTTCAGATTTCTGACCGCCAAAATTACTAATGATGCTTGAAATATTTTGGCTGGAATACTGTCCTTTTCTTGATGCTGATTTCAGTTCTGGCATTTTTGAGGGTGTTCACGTTCGTGAGAGGATTCAGATGAAATCCAGAGAAATACAGTAGGGACAGACTACTGCATATAACCTTTCTCTCTTGAATCTATTTATTTCTGTTTCTCATCCAAGCTGTGCATGATATGCACACCACCGAAGGTTTCAGTCCAGATTATTAGGCTGTGTGACTTTCCGTTTGTAGCTTTGCATCAAATTACATGCCCTATGTCTATAGTAAACTTTGGTAAGGCAAAGTGATGAGAGCTCTGAGAACAGGTTTATCTTTTTTTGTATGTTTGTGCTATTGTGTTACATTACAATTTAGAAATGGTATTTTATTACTAATCAAGTCAATTTGCTTCTATCTCTTTTCAGTTATTTGGGGGCTTCCTCACCCTATGATGCAGTTAAAGTGTTGGCAAAAAAGGGGGATGTGACATCCCTTAAAACTGCTGCGGAGCTTGCACTGATATCTGGAGAGGAGGAGTTGTCAGCAAGTTTGTCTTTCAGATGTGCCCAAGACCTGCTGTTATCCAGAAACTGGGTGGGAGCTCAGGAAGTCCTCCAGCAACATAAAACTTTATTTGTGAGTCTGGTTGTTTCCTTTCTGCTTTCTTCAGCGTTGTCTCTCTCCAGATTAACTTGGCACCACTTCCCGTATGTTAATAGTCCACAGGTAGTCCTTCGAGCTGGTTTTGCCTCAGAATATTTTCCTAAAAGTTTAATGCAATGACCCAATGAAAAATCATGTGTCTTTGCAGAGGCAAAGGGCCCTATGTGTGGGGAGGCACATAGGCCCTATGCTTCTTAGTTATATGAGAGGTAGTTGAGAAAAGTGTGGTTTTTTAAGTATGTAATACTGATCATAAGAAGAAAGAAGTGAAGGAAAGTATTCACTGTTTACATTAAAGGAACAAATGAGCTAACTGTAAGTCCATCTGCTGGAGTCTTAATCCAGAAGTCCATTTTTGTGCAGACTGAGAAGCAGAAGGGTAGTTTAGCTTGTTCTGATGTTTCCTTCTGACCTTAAATTATCAGCGTGGTTCTTCAGTCGCTGCAGTTGTGAAACAGTCTATCATCAACAGGCTGCTACTAGCCATGATGTTCTTAAATTTGTCTACCTGCTATTGTCAGTAAGGGATTGTTTTAACAGAAGCTCAGTGCTCTTTTTTTTTTTCTTTTGTTAAAGGGACAAAGACTTGTTTTCTGCCTTAATGAACTGCTTTGCAAGTGCCTTAGTGAAAGAAATCCCTGTGACCGAAAGAGCCCCGTGCCTCCCTGTTATCACAGCTGGGAGCTGAACAGAGAGGCCTCATTTTTTGACATGGTGATAGAAGTGTGGCAGAATATATTGGGCATGGGCACCACTGAACAAGCCACGTGTGCATGGCAGCAGCTGCGCAGTATTGAGCATCCTCCTTCTACCAGCAATGCACACCCAAAGCAGGTAAATGGTTTTAGATCGGTATACACACTAAGCCTTAGTATGGCATACACAGTAAAAGGCAGCCACTGTGGTGTTGTGCCAGCCATTCCCAGGGGACTGATGTCTGCACCCCGCTGCAGCTTATAGTCTGGGAGAAGTAGATGATAGGCAGCTGGGATCACTTGCATAGCCACTAGTTTGTTTTTGCATTTGTTTCTGTGCAGGGCAAGAACTGACACACATTCTCAGTGATGAGCACTGAGATCATCAAGATGTGCTGGCTGGGCAGGAGTGATTGGCATAGCCGAGTAGTCTCAGCAGTGATTCGCGGTTTTGTGCTGAATTGTTAGGAGTGGCAGGGCTGCTTGTTGTTAAAATATCCTGGAGCTCAGGTGTGCTCATAGACTGGTGCTCCTGCAGCTCTTCTCTTTGACCACAGTGAGTCACTGACCTTTGGCGTGCTCCTGCGTCTCCTCTGCTTAGTAGGACACATGCAAGCACAGCTGCTGCTTTTACAGTTACACATAATGTAAGAGTGCTCTCTCTCCTGCATGAAGGAGCCTATGTAAATTGCGTTGTCATTAAAATTGCTTTTAAGTCATGTGCAAGCTGCAAGTAATCATCTTCTTTGGTGCTTCCTGTAGGTGCTTTTCCATATCTCCCATGACCTGACCCTTGCAGCCCTGAGCTATCAGACTGCTACCTGGGATGAGGCAGTGAAAAGTATTCTTGGAGCTGTGACCCGCAGTTATGATGCTGGTAATTTCACTCTGATGCAAGAGATTTGCAGTATCATCCTTCCTGAAGGTACGTCTCTTCTTGTGTATCTCCTGGCACAGACAGATGGGGGGATCTTCCTTGTAATCACAGCTGTGTTTCCCTTAATATTACTAGGCATAATAATGTTTGGAAGGAGCAAGATATACCCAAAAATAATGGAAGTCTATGGAATTTGGCTAGTGCAAGGGCCATTGGGTGATCAAAATTCCCGACTGTGTAAGGAAGCTCAGCAGTGTCGGTGATGTAAGAAACTGAGCAAACTCTGTTCATAAGGGAGATGGGGACAGTGGAAATCTGTGTTCATATCATAGTTACAAATCACTCCAACTGGCCCTTCCCTTCATTTTCTGCAGAGTATGCAGTACCTTTATTTTGTGGCTCTTGATCCTGTGAATATCTTGATACACAGCTCGGGACCAAGGAAGTTTGCTGTAGATGATGTTAACATGCAGTCTCGTGCTAGTTAGAAGAGAGTATTGTGTTTAAAAAGATGCCAAAGGCGTCTGCCTTTGCTTTTCTGCTTTCTGCACCACTCTGCCAGTATCTCAGTAAATCTCTGGGTCTCCAGGATAGCCACTCACCTACTGGTCTTTTTCTTTGGAAATCTCTATAAACTATTTATAATCCTTTTTTTCATTATTAGGTTGTGATAAGCTGAGACACAAACTGGACAGCACAAATTCTCAGAGCATGGACGCTTGCAGAAGTTTAGAGAGCTTTGTGGCTTACGGACTGCTGTATGACCTGTGGTGGAACCCACCCAAAGACTCCCTCGGCTTGCAAAAGGCTGTCTTGGATCCTGTGCTGCGTCCCAGTGAGCAGACAGCTCTTGAGAAGAGTTACGTTTCAGGTCAATCCTCCTCTGAAGAAACTCCTGATCAAACTGTAGTTGAGATGGATGAAAACCTCTGCAATACAAATGAAGTTCATAGGTGTGAGACAGAAAGCGATTCAAGAACTAGCTCAGTCAATTTGGTAGACAGTCAGACAAAACTGAATGGCTGCAAAGTGCTTCTTTCAGAAGAGATTGCTGCTTTACAAAACACCCAGAGAGATATAGCTGAGGTCCAGCAGATTTTAGCAGATATGATCCGCCAGCATCAGCAGCAGAGGAACAATCTCCAGGAAAACACAAATGGAAACACCCAGGAAAGTAACCTGCAGCAGAGTTCGGAGACTGAACCAGACAAACAATGCTCTGACAGCAACCAGATGAATTGGTAAGCTTCAGAACATGAATGAATGGATTGAAAAAGCAGTGGGTTTTTTGTGTACTTGTGCAGCATATTTCTTGGGTTTGCCTCTAATCTCAAGCTTGTCACCCAGTGACACTTCAACATACAGCTCCAAAGTCTTGCATTTCCTTGGGGCTGAACTGCTGTGTGCATAAATTTACTACAGCTGAGTAACTTCCTGATACACAGGGTGTGTTGGTATGGTGAATAAACAAGGCAGCTTGAAAAGGGGAGGATAATGAAAAGGACAAGTGTGATCTAAGAGGTCTGTCTCTTTGTTGAACAATTATTTGGGACTTTTAAAGGATGAGCTAGAGCATGTTAACACTTGTCCAACTCTCTCCTGTGCTCGCCAAACAGGAGGGAGGCTATGCAGTCATTTAAGCAAAACAGTTACTCATGACACCTGCTCTTTTCTTGACAGTAAAGATGAAGTAAAGGAACCAGTTACACTCCCTGAGCTAACAAAGCAGCTTCTAAAAGCAAAGCAGAAACTAGCAGAATTTCCAGATAATTTAAAGGTAAGTTTTCAGAAGGGGCATTGTGGTTCTGAAAAAAGACAGTCTTTTTGTAAGGGCAGCCTCATCATAGAGTTCCTTTCATACAGAAGGTAAGGAACATTGACTTTCTTGGTGATCCTGTGGCAACTTTGAGAGAGAACTGACATATGGCATCAAGGTGATATTTTTGTTTCAAGCATAACTTTCTCTGTGTAGTGGGAAAGTGTAGGTAAAGCATGGGAGAACTCAATGGGATATTCTGTATGAATCTCTCCCGTGCATTTTAAAAGTAATCCCTTGCTGCTTACAATTATGTATGCAAAACTGCTTTTGATAAACAGTAAAATCAGGAATTTAAGGTATAAAATAGCCTTTATAGATTAGGAACTGTAGAAACTACACATCACGTGTTTGAAAACAATGTTTGCTAGCCTGTCTCATCCCCTCTGTTCTCCAGCCTATAATATATTAACTAAAGGTAATCATGGTGATTATACAACAGGGTGCAAACTTGGTTATACGTGAGCTGATACACTGGAAGAAGAGGAAAAAATGCATCTGACTCATGACTGTCTGTTCTAAAGAGACTGTTAAGCATTGTTTAGAGAGCTGGCTGCCTGAATATGTTGTAGTTGAACAATTATAACTGAAAGAGTAGACATCACCTCACATTCCTTTTTTTGCAGGTCTTCCCGTTCCCTGATGTGCTGGAGTGCTGTCTTGTACTTCTTCACGCTGGATCCCAGTGCCCTCCCGAACTACAGGAACAGGCATTGGATCTCCTTAGGAAACACGGTAGCGCTAGTATTTACAAAAAGGCTGGCAGGAGGTTCTTGACATGACATTGTGAGACCAAACTGTCTCCTCTTGAGCTGCCTACAGCTACTTAACACCAAGGCTGTTCTTTCTTCAAGTGAAGGCTTGTTTGGATGGCCGTGGTTATTGAAGACTACTTGGATAAAACTACAAAAAATCAGGTTTATATACAGACTCACATGTAGGTGTCAACTACTACTACTAAAGGAATTGTGTTAGAAAACTGAAAAGCAGTAGGTTGTGGCCTCGAACTGTATACAGGATTTTTGTATATTTTTTTTTATTTGTTGGAAGTTATGCCAGTGAAAGCTCTTGGAAAAACAATGGTTTCTGTAAGCAAACTGATCTTTAAGCCAGTATTGTTCTTAAAAGCATTGTGAGATTCTTTTCCTTCCTTTAAATAAAGTCTTCTACCACCAGGAACTGGCATCTAATTTGATGGACAGAAATCAGTACCAATCAAGGGTAAATGCATTACAAATAAGCCTTTCTTTTTTTTTTGTTAAAGACACATCAGTCAAATGTAGTATATAAAACAAGTGTGTGCTATGATTTAGCTTTGTGTGAAGCCAACTGTACAACATAAAAGGAAGGGCAAGGTCTTTCATACTTGATTCCAGCATGACTAGCAAGAGATAAGGGATTTCTCTGGGTCAAGAAAAGTGACAGTCCCTGCTTTTGCAATATCCATGACTAAACAAACTGCTTTTCATTACAATGATGGTAAATTTGAAATATCTATTTGAGGTACTATCATGTTCTCTAGAAAAGCTGCTCTTCTAGAACTGCAAAAATCAGTCCTAGATTCTGGAGTCTTAAACATGTAATGTTTTGACCAGTCTTATAGCTTGCCTGAAGGTTTTGCCTGTCTTGATAGAAAAACTAACTTTAACTAAGAGAACAAGGCTCAAAAGTCTTAGTGAACATAACATCTATCTGAGTAATTTCTTGAAGCAAGTTTTTTAATGCAGCAGAAAACTTCATGGTAGGATAGGGGGAGTCATTAATTTAGAAAGTTGATAAGTACAATAATTATTATTGTTTAAGAAAAGAAAAAAAGGAGGCATGGATATTTTAGATCAAGCTATTCCAGATTCTTCCAGCCAAAATACAGACTTGATAGGTTTCCTGCTCCAAGCTGAGTTAAGCATCAGAACAAATGAAGACCAGTCGGTGAAAGCCAGAGGTTATACCAAAAGAAGAGCCTCTGGTAGATGCGTTAACCTGGTAAACTGTTGCCACTAACTTGAACTTGCTAAATTCTGTACAAAGTACTTGAAACCAGCAGGGGGAGCTAGTGGTTAACCAAACAGCCCTTCTAGACTAAAGACTCTAGAAGAAGCAGGAAAACTTCACACAGGACAGATGAGCAAAATGGATTTGTCACTTTAAGTGGCTATGCTGCACTGAAAGAATATTCCACAATACTGTGAGCAGAAAGAGAATGCAAGTCCCCCAAACAGATTTTAAGCTCAACATTCATCAGTTACTGTACAATAAGCTCAACAGCAGATTTTTGCTAAGAACTACTGCAGTAGCACATGAAGAAAGAAACTTGAGCATCTTCCCTTTGAGCATGTATCGCTCAAATTCAGATTCCAAAGCCTGAACTTTGGGAATTTTAGTGCTTGATGGAAAATCCAAAACAAGGCCTGGTTTAAAAAAATTTATTTTACAAAAATTAAAACCAAGTAGTATTTACAAGCATTTTAAATACCAGCTGTAAACCTCAACTCCTAATAATGGTTTAAGCTTGTTTAAAATGCAAGACAAGTCTTAAAATTTTAAGTTTGCCATGTCCAAAAGAGTTTGGTTTTTTGTTTAGTTTTTTTTTTTTTTTAAGAAATGTCATTACAGAGCTATTGAAAAAAATGCTATAGAATAGCTCTTGTTTAAAAAAGTCAGAATCCCAAGTTCGTCTTCCATCCTCTAACTACTTTTCAGATGTTTATAATGAAAAGAAATGGAGCTGTTTTGTTGTCAAGCATATAGTAAAATTAGGGGGTGGAGAATAGGAACAAGTATTTATCCATCTGCTGAACTAACTGTGTTGCAATGAGAAGAATAAAGTTTGTAGGTTAAGCTGAAGACTGAAGTCAGAGTATTACTCCAATCCCCTATCAAAAGGTCCTCCAGCAAAGGTGAACTTTTAGGCTCTCTTAATCTATTTCCAAAACAGTTTATGAATACCCATAAGAACTAAGCTGAGGCTCAGTATGAGTCAAACCTGTACCATACAGAATTAGAAACTATGGAGAGCTGATCAGATCAGCTCAGTAATATCCATTCCCACTGTTGTTAAAGCAAGTCTCTGAATATTTTTAGCTGCAAGGATCGTTTTTAATGTCATCTGTTCCCAAACCTCTGCAGTGATCAAAGAGCAATTTCCACAGACTACGCAAAGATAAAATAAGCAAAACATGAGGTGAAGCAGTCATCCTCACAACATGCAGAAGTTTTAAAATAAGCTTTATAAAGCACAATTTGCAAATTTGTGTGCACGTCTGTGTCCGTTTTCACTGGATTTCCAGACCCTTAGCTCTACTGAATATTCTACCATTAAGTCTTCCTTGCAGATTCTGTACAGTATAAAGAGGAAAAAAACAGAGGTATACACAGTAGGTTCTGTCTTTTGCCCTTGGTATTAAAAAGATGGCAAACCACAAATGCTGGCATTAGGAATTCAGTCAACTCTCTTCTGGGTTTCAAATGAAGATGCAGCTCTTCAGCAAAACTGCAGGCCTTCTGCAGGCTGAATACTGTAGATGCCTGTTGTCTGAGACACTATTAGGGAAAATGGGTGAGGACAGCAGCTGCCAATATGGTAACCATGTTCTGCTGAGGGGTACCGCTTATCATGGCTGCATGTTGTTGATAATAGCCAAAATGCTCATTTTCTCCTGGGCCGAGTCCACATCTTCATTTTGTTTCTGAGCCACTCCTGTGCCAAGGCCATACAACCGCCCACAATACTTTGCATCATCAATTGTATCCTCAAAAAACAACTGCAGATTTAAAAAAAAAGAGTGAAGAAACAGATATTGTTTAATTGTACCTCTAAATCAGAAAGTGCCCAATGTTAATTAAACAGCTCATTTGAAGTCAGCCACCTCCAAGATGCAGCATGTGAATTAAAATAAACACATGAAAGAGGTGTAAACAGAGGAAGACTGTGCCAGTATCAACAACTCGTATTACTGACAGTTTCAAGTGTGAAAGCCACAAGGCTGAAGAAAAAACAAAAACAAAACCAAAACCACATTGTGCATGGTGACATTTATGGATAGGAACTGGAGAAAGAAGAACCATAAAGAATACTGCAGTACCTCTTTCATTCTGAAGAATGCCATTCCCGTGAGAAGAGAGTCCGATCCTGCCTGGTGTTGTCGTCCAATTCGCTGCAAATCCAGCTGATCTGCCACTTCTTGAAGGCCACCCTGCAATGAGAAGAGATTTCATTTTGGAAGACCCATCTCTTACCAAAATTGCCACACTTCTCCAGAACATGATGGCAAACACTGGCCACAATTAATCTATGCAGATTCCAGCAGTATACACACACCAGCTGTGAGTGAAACAGTGCTAAATACTGTTCAAGAACACATAGTGTTCTCAAATGTAGGTACCCTGCTTTTCTGCTGCAGATACTTGAGATGATTGTGGGTACATTCATAGGTTACAAATGCTATGTAGCCTATGTATGGATCTTTCCTTCCCTTTCCTCAAACAAGGCTGTGATTCAGTAGATAAATTACTTTAAACTCTCCGAGCGTCTACCAGTTAATCAAGTCATGTCAGAAGAAATACTCCACCTTGCATAGGGAAGATAAGCATGCTGAATTATAATTAGCCTCTGAAATTACTGATACACAAACTGGAAGGTTATGGCAATGTCCCCTATATAATACACATATTGGTAAGTCTAAAACCAGGGAGGCAGCATCTATTAGATACGAACTTAGTCATTGGTGCTTATGTGTGACGACTAGCTTTTATACACGTTCCAGTTTTAAGACTGGATAGATGCAGCAGTTCTGTCACTTGTCTTACTGTACATTTACAGTGTTGATGCCCATCCACTGCTTGCTGGGGAGATCAAGTACCTTGAGGTTTTTGCAGCTCTTCATTAAGTACTTCACATCATAGATGGATGGGAAGAAAAGGTTCAAGATATGGAAAAATTCATGTTCCTCTTCTGGTAACCTGGAATCTGTCAACAGCTTCACCATGTAGCCGAAGTCATAACCACTGAAAACAAAACCACAGAAATCAGATAAGCAGGCAACACCTACACTTGGTCGGTACCCATATCTCATTTTTCACAAGAGTTTTATATGGTGTAGCTTTACAACCTTAGCATTTTCTGACATTCATAGAACTCCTCTGGATCACCAGAATTCATGCTGATCATCTGTGTCAATGTAGGATTTTTGAATGCTCCCTGGGTGCCTCCGCTAACCTCTTGTGGAACAGCTAAGCCGTTGGGAAGAACATACTTTTCTTCCCAACACTGCAAGTTTCTGTAGCTATAGGCAATACAGAAAAGCAGGAAACCCTATAAGTATCTGCTGCCACCACCTCCTCCCTCAAGTCCTTTCACTTGCAGTAGTATCAAGGACCAGAGGCTTTGTAATCAAGTTGCTTGAAACGCTACAAGAAAGACATCTTAACTACACAGATTTCTTCCTCTACGTAAACACAAGATAGAAGTTGAGAACACCACCAACAGTGTAAGGAAGAAGAAATAAAAACCTTACTTTACAATGCATACAAGTTAGTAAGTGTAGAAATCACGTTTCAACTTGTTAGTAACTTCTTCCATAGAGGAAAAGACTGTAACAGCAAAAGGATTTTCAAGCAACACATACACAAAATTCAGCTCACAGTAAGCGCTAGTACAAAATAAAGTGCTAAGTGTCCTTCCTTCTTAAACTTGGCCTTTGTATCTTTAAGCTTATTTTAAAAACTGCAGAGCTGCTAATTCTTCTCCTTAAAATTTGTGTCACTCTCCGTGGACAAAAGCAGCAGTATTTCAAGCAAAAAGAGATTTTTCACTTCACAGTGTCACTGACCATCTCGGACCTACCTGTGGAAGGACAGCCATTTCACACTGTCACTAAGGACAACCCCAGATGTCATAAGCAACTCGGCAAAATGCAGGGTATCGATCCCTTCTTCTTCATGCTTCTGGAACTGCAGCCCAGAGCTGGCAAGGAGGTCTATGGAATCCTGAGAGTACATGTCCTCCCTGAAGGATAAAAGCAGCTTTGCACTCAAGGTATACTAACAAGTCAGGCTCATTTTAGAAAAATTCCCCCCCAACTGTGTTTAAAAAAACGGAGTGACAAGCAGGCTATCTCTGGGTTCCACATTTGTCTCTAGAAAATTCAAATTGAATCAGTTCTAATAGCATTGTTGCAGCCTCCTACGTCCATAACAAGCTATTCTGCAATCATAAGTAGTTAATAATTCAGTGCGAATTCCAAAGAATCCACCTCCATGGAACTGAATGACGTTTTAAAAAACGTCACTTCCGCAAGGTGAACGGAAGCACCACAGATGAGAACACGGAGAAAAGAGGAGGTCTCCCAAATAGGATGACATGCTAAATCACTGAGCATCATTCCTGTCTACATTTTTCTTTTTCCCTTCATAGCACATACCACTGTATCATCATCTCCAGTTCCATCTCTGGGAGTAAACAAAATTACATAATACTTGACTAAGGAAGGTGAGTGATGATATGCTTAGTGGAGAGCTGAGCAAGAACCTGACTCCTATACCAGTTTGTTTCATTTAAAAGGGAGATGGAGAGGGAAGGACATGAAAACACACAGAGCAAACTTCATGCCAAATATGATAACTGAATCAAATGAAGTGATCACACTGTGAAAACCACTTCACTCTGATTTCAATACTTTAAAGAGGCTCACAAAGTTGTGGAAGTAAATATTGCAACTTTGGGGTTCAAGAACTGTATGATCCGCACATACCAGCTATGAATTTTTGTAATGTTTTCCAATGACAGTTCCATAAAAATACTGATTGATTTCCTAAAAATGTGTGGGTTTGCCAGATAAACCCTCTCTTTATTTCCCGGCAGCTCTAGGGGTAATTATGCTGAGTTTGTCTTTACAATTATAGGGTAAGGGATAATGAAACTTGTTTCAGCTGTAACCCAGGATATTGCAGCATGGAGCTGACAAGAACTGCCACACTTCATTTAACAAGATTCATTCTCCCCAACAGGCATTAGGATTACACCAACATTTTTTTTGGATCCCAGTTTATATTTCAGCATGGATCTGTAAAGAGGTATTTTCCTTTTTTTCTGAAAACAGCACATCCATTTATTTTTAGCAGAAAGAGATGGATTTTTTACATATAAAAATGTATAAAGTTTAAAACTATGATGTTGTTGCAGAAAAGAAGTTTAAGGCACATACAATTATTGGGGATAGGCTATTTATCACAGGAAAGGGTATTAAGGATAGGATTTTAGCATGGCTTTGGACTTCCAGAAATCCCACAAACTCCTGTCATACCAAAACAGGTTCCCACATAAACTGGCTTAGAATCTTGATTTTTTTATTGCTTAGAACCAGCCACTGATGATGAACACACAGGCACCTGCATTTGCCAAAGGAAAGTATCACTTCAGCAGAATAAAGTAGGCAATTATTCCCTAGCTCAAGAGACTCACGTAAGGTTGAATTTGAAGTTAAACTGCCAGGTGTTGATGCCGGAAGGATATTCTCCTTTCTCATTTGTGAAAGTCAGGCCCAGCTGGATAATTTTCAGAAGGTCCACATTACACCGAAGGAGCTGATATTGATAGTCTATAGAACTGCGGAATTCACCAATTGGCCTTACAACAACTCCAGGAAACTCTGTGTCCTAGGAGAGAAGGGAAAACCTTATTTTACCATCTACTTTACTAGGAGTCACCATTATCACTATTAGGAGTCTATTCAGTTCCACACTTGCAGTTCTCAGTACTGCATTCTGTGAATTTTTCTGCAAAAATCACCTGCTTTCTCTCCTTTTTCATGTTCATACAGAATAAACTGCTACACAATTTGTTAACTATTGTATTCATTCATTTATTACAGGTATCCTTTCTTGCAGTTTTGTTTTATTCCAAAACAAAAATGTTATAAATTCATCCAATATGCACTATTATATAATTTAGGGAAATTATATGCACTATATATAATTTAGGGAAAATTCTCCATTTTCCCTAAATCTACTAAAATGGACTTTTATTTACTTATTCAGTGTTTTTTCATGTTTTAAGTACAAGTTAAATTTAGCACTCTGACCATCTTCATTTGATAGTCCAAATAGCAATAGCCTTCGCTGTTTTTGAGGAACAGCCTACAATAACAAAAACTACTGCCAATCAAAAGACCTTAGCAGCAAAGCAATCATCTATTAAGCAGCAAAGCAATCACCTATTATACAGAGAACATTTGACTTGGCCAGTGATTGTGTGCTATCTTTGCTGAAACCCAAACTTCTAGACTATTTTTACTCTCAGACTAGGTCACATAACTAATACTGACTAGAGTGTACACAAATAACTTTTATGAAGAATCCAGTGCTGTGTGTCTGACAAAATTTTCCCTTGCCCAAGATCTTTTCATGTCCACTCTTACAGTACAGCCACTAAAACAAGTCATAAGCACGCTTTCGATGAGATCCAACCGAAACATTTTCCATTTACATATGGTAACAAAAAAAAAATATATTCACTTACAGAACTCCATTCTACACTGAAATACTACACACTCTGCAGGGGCATATGTTTTTATGCCGCACTTTTATTAAGGACTTTTCATATGTTGAAGTTCAGCGTTCCTAAGCAAAGTTGGCATAACTTAACAGTATCATAACTAAAACCACTTATGTACGTAACTAACTGGCTCATGCCAAGCAGATACAGACTTTTAAGAGCAGGAAGAGATTCCTCCCACCTGGGGGAGATTCTGGTCATCTTAAAGCTTTCTGAACACTTTATCATACTTACAGCCAAAATATTTTTCTTCCATAAGAATCAGCATCTGACTCCCTTAAAAAGAGAGGCAGCCCAGCTGACTGTCACTTGCAGGTCTTTTGTCCTACAACACCACGGCATCTTCCATGACCAAAGGGAGAAAGACATTCAAAGGAGAAATACACTGGTGGAAATCTGAAGATTTAAACCCAGTTGTACATCTGACCTGTTTCATTTTCTCTTACATAAACTAATACATGCTGAAAAGGTAAATATTAAATTAATTCAGGTTTTTAAGGTGGTCCCTCTCTCCCCCATCTTTCACTCAATCCATACTCAACACTACTTGTATTAAATACCGAAAAGCTTCTACTGAACAGCTTTCTAATTTTCCAGCCCTTAACTGCTAGCTGAGTTGTAGCTGAGGGAAATCCTTCCTCGCTCAAGAACTGACTTATTCCCCTTCTCCCCAAAATCCCCTGATTAAGCCCATTAGGTCAAGTATAAAATATTTACCATCGCAATGTAGCTGTAACTTAGAACAATCTCTCGAATTTTCCTCATCTCTTCTTCCAGATTGTTCGCCCATACTTCACAGATAACTTGGCTGTTCTCTGCAAGGGCTGCTGGCATCTTGCAGGGACCAGAGCAAAGACAGCTGACGTTGAACTCAGATGACAGCGGAGAACTGCAAGCTGTGCGATCTTATCAGTGTGCTGCATTAAACAGATAAATAATGTTTTACATGAAGAAAGATCTACATATAAGAACAAAAGCTTTGGCAGAGTCAGTTGCACTTCCATTTTCAGATTCAAATAGCCCATTTCAAGTTTACACCAAGTTTTTTCTTGCTTTTTTCACTTCCTGTAAACATGCTGAACCAGAAGAAAATCTAGAGCGAGACAGATACAAGAGTGGGTGCACAGTTAAAACCCAGTTGTTTATGAATAGAGTAATTTTCCTTCCCTTTCTTCTCATGGCATAAGCTCTGAAACTCTGGGCCTAAGACATACAAGCAAGGAACCCTCAACTTTAATACTTCAAATACAGCGACAGCTTTTACAAACAGTAAGCGCATGCTTTACAGACTACAGTTACAGACACGAGCGTCTCTGACATAACTCGGGAAACACTGAAATTTCCGGTGCTGCTAACGGCGGTTCCCGCGGCGCCGCACCTCGGATACATCACCGCCTCTTTCACCGCTTCCTCCAACAACACGGGCAAAACGACCCCCGCGTTCCGCGCGCGGGGCTCCAGCGCTCCCACCAACGGCCGGGCCCCGCGCGCCCCCTCACC
>NW_009650172.1:2541103-2543819 GCF_000708025.1 Charadrius vociferus | reverse complement strand
CCCGGGCCAGGGGCTGCGCCAGGCCCAGGCTGAGCATCCCTCAAAGAAATAGCGGCCACCCCTCTCTCATGGAAGGGAGGCGAGTGGGTCACAGCAAAGAGCCGTAGGGTGCGGCCTCCATCAGGCCTGGGTTGGTGCGAGGCCTGAGCCTCCCCATGGCCTCACAGGCCTTTGCAGCCCAGCTGTGGGCACGCAGGGTTGTGGAGTGGGATGAGGGCATATTTTTTTCAAGGCCATGAGGGCAAACTGCGGGTGTCCTGGCACGGGTTGTTCCTGTGTTGTGTGCAGCAATCTCATTAGTTGAGGAAGTTCTGCCTCTCCGTGCAGAAGCTTAAAAGTCCTCATTCAAGTACCTGCTATGTCTGCAAGCTTTTAGGCTGGCTTTTTCTGTTCCAGAAATGCTATTTAAATTACATGAGCGACAGAAGCTTGTATACGGTAAAGCAGCGTAATGTAACTTCTTGGGTAACATAACTGCCAACATTAGCTTTGCTGGCTGATGCTGACGGCAGATACGCAATTTCAGAAGCTTGTCTACTAGTAATTAAGCTTAGATTGTATTTCCTTTCTTTTAGACTGACAGCCTTCTGGACAGGGTCGCATCTGTTATAAAATACTGCAGTTCTGGTACTGCTGCAGGATTGTAATTTGCCCACCATTCAGGAGTCTTTCGCTAAATCCCAGCTACTTGCCTACCATTTTGATAAAAGTATCTGGAAAAACAAGTCTTGGTATCTTTCACACTTCAGACATAGTACAGCGTCTACAGTTTAATGTTCCTACCTCAGCAGAAACATAGCTTTTAGAAAAGAAGAGGTTTTTTCAAGTACTGCTCTCTATCAAGTGACCTTGGTGCTGTCAGCATCTTATGACATGCCATTATTTTGATTCAAAGTTTATGTTCGTAGGTGATAGGTAGTTACCATTTTGCCTTCTCAGCTCTGCAGTCTCTTGTGTTGCGCAATTTATATATTATACAATATGCTAGATTGGCAGAAAGTAATCACCTTTCTTCCCATGGTCACTTCAGTTTGGGATTTGTGCAGGAAAACATACGTTGTTAACAGGTAAATATAAGATTGGATTACAGCACTCTGCAAATAAAAGGTTAGATTTTGTTTTCCTAAGGACGGCAGAGTAAAATACATTTTTTTTCTTGCTAATAGACCCAGCGGTTGAAGTTATCTTGAATCCAGGGAAAAAAGGAGAATGAGTCTTCTCAGGACACCAAAAATATGTGCGCCTTGCTACTTTAATAAAAAGTATATTGCAGGAAGTAATCACTTGTGATAAATTATGCTTGTAATGTTTAACAGTCTGCATGTAGTTTAAAAAAAAGGCTATTTAAGGATGTTTACAAGCACTGGTAGTGAGAGCTGGAAACATATTTTGCTCAAGGAGATGAGAATTTGTTCTTTCAATCATGTCTAATTTTCATCATGGCTAATAAAGAAGAAGAACAGCTGGAAAAGTCATCCTGCTCTTTAAAAAAAGTCCCAGAGTTATTGTATTTGGACGTTACCAGACTTGCTTCCAGGTCCAGCACTCCAAAGCAGGTTCCTGAAGAGTCCTCACACCCTCTACATGGTTAAGACCACAGTAACAGAACAGTTTGTGTCTGCAGACCTACTACATCATAAGGTGTAAGGAAAGGCTTTAGCTCAGCATTTTCATGTTAGTCAGCTTGATCTGCACGTCCTGGATCGCACCCTGTTGAAACAGTTATGTGTTTCCTTTAGAGCTTAGTAAGAGCACCACAAATGGTAGAAAACTTACTTATGGAAATCTTAAAATGTGAATTGAGAGTTAATAGATGCAGCTATTGCTGAACATGTTTGAACCGTAAGAGCAAGGCCATCATTTACCTTTTCCTAACCCTTCCATTGCTCCACAGATGTTTCCAAAGCATACTGCTGCAGTGCTAGGTGGTGGCACAGGTGTGAAATAAGATTAGAAATACAGTGCAGAATGCAGAGAATTGGTGATTAGGTGAGGTGCGCTAAGTTCTGATTCCTCTTCAACATTAGAGGAACTATGAGTGTGGGTTTGTACAGTCCTGAAAGATAATTCAGTTTTTCTCCTAACATTTTTTTTTTTTTTTCAAACAGCAAAACAAACAGGGACTATTACAAAAACTGTGGAGAGTGAACACAGAGAAGTTCTTTATGAATGTCTGATCAAAAAGCCTTTCTGCTGAGAAGAAATCCGACTTCTTGCATGCCTCAGCAAAGATTGCACGGCCGTTGGAGTGTTTGTGGTGAAGACACCAGTGCAGGGCACACGCCAGCCAACAGACAGAAGTAGCTTTTAGATTACTGCCAACCTGTGCTCAACCCAAACTTGCAACAGAAGGCAAATTATGTTTACATACTTATGACTAACATGCTGAGCTGTCTGTTCCTATTGGGTATAAATATTTCAGAGGTAACCTTTGTCGGAATTGAACAGCCATTAAAAAGAAACACTGAGGTCTGTGAAATTCACTGGCTTATCACACACTTTTGGCTATTGGATGAACAGTTCTCCCAGTGCGCAAGTCCAAAAAAAGATCAGCTCAGGTCAACACTCGTATGGCACTCTTCTCTTGAAATGACAATTTCCACTTCCTCCTCTGCACACGTGTAAATAGTTTGAAGGAATTGCATTCCTCCCTCTTGAGTCTGCTGTCTATGATAAATAACAATTAGTAGCAACAGCTAAGAATTACAAACTCTTT
>NW_009650172.1:2539620-2540997 GCF_000708025.1 Charadrius vociferus | reverse complement strand
ACGAAAACAGTAACACAGTCTGAAATCTGAAAGGAAGCAACAGCGAATATTTACTGCACTAAGAGGACAAACAGCGTGAGGTTGGGAGGCAAGTTCTGGTAATACTCTCCTTCCAGAAAAAAAGTTAATTGGTAAAAATACAGCTGTAGCGGTAGGTACAAGAAACCAGGCACAGGCAGTGAGGCACCACCATTGGTTGTGCGTGCTGCAGGTCTAGCTGCTGCTGGTTTGAGATGTTGCTTACCAAACAGGAGCGTGTGTGGCTTCACCTGTGAATGGCCATACAAGGCAGAGGTGATACTCCTTGTTTTTCCTTGTGTGGAAAAATAAATCTGGAAAGTTATGGGTGAGTAACACCCTCAGTTCTCAGAGCTTAATTCATAATAGGGCACTGTACTGTACATTAGGTAAGTAACATAGATTGGGGCCGCATTTACATAATAAAGACCAATGCTACTGCAAATTACATCTTGCTCTCTGCAATACAATAATTACAGACTTTATGATCTGTAAACATCATATTTAAAGACAACTGAGCCCAAGCACATTCTAACCTATTTGCATCTTGTCCTTACAGACCGAACCGATACCTGCAACTGGTTGAAGACACTATGTAGTAACAGTGTTGGTATAACTTATAGATGTAGTGCAACATGATGAAAAACAGACTGCTGTTTTTTTTTTCCAAATTGCACAGTAACCCTTACTGCTTTTAACAACCACAATTTTGACCCATTCAGTTGCACTGCCACTAGCTGTTTTGTGCCCAAAACATGAGGTAGTGCATTATAAAAACCACTTATCTTTAAGGTCTAGGTAGGTGGCTATTTTATTTTCAGGTACAGCCATTAACTCTTGATGAAAAAGTCTTACCTGCAGAGATGTATTCCAAATGCTTAACTGAGTGACAGCATGCGCATATGCGCAGGGAACACTGCCAGTACTAACAGTGACACGGCACTGGCTTCACATGACTTGTCTGGGAGGGGACAGCCAGCTCCTGCTTGGAAACACACCCCCGTCGCCTTTGCCTAAACCCTCATAAAGTTTCCACAGCAGTAGTGAAAGGTGAGGAGCTGAACTCTGGGCTCTGAATAGACACAAAGGACCTCTCCTAGGCTACCATCAGCAGGAGGTGAGCAAAGAATGGGCAGCCAGAGTTCAGGGGTGTAGTACCTTGAAAAGATATGATAGAAACTTTGAGGAAATAATTAAAAGGCAACGTCATGTGTCTGTTTAAAGTACGATTGTAAGCTTTTCTAGGAACCGTGGTTGCCTCAAGATCTGTGCAGTGCTTGGCACAGTAGGACATCCACCAAACACGAAGTCAAGTCCTGTGTCTGTCCACATAGCGTGGCTGATATGCAACTTTTCAGG
>NW_009650172.1:2537068-2539575 GCF_000708025.1 Charadrius vociferus | reverse complement strand
ATAGTCATAGCCTTTTCTCTGTCAGCCGTGGTTGTTTTACACTGTCTGAGCACTATAAAGGTTGATTCCAACGAAGTAAAGTCTACAACAGAAGATTCAAGCAGGAGGGAAAAAGGAATACCAAGAAACTGTGGTAGGCAGGCAGCCCATCGCAGCAGACGTACCCTGTTCCCCAGCTGCCCCTGCCAGCAGCGGGACTGGCTGGCTGCTGTCGGAGGAAGGATGCAGTCCAGTACGATACCGGGTGCGATAGAAGGAGAAGCGGGCGCTTGCGCAGCCTCTGCTTGGGACTGTCCGCGCAACAGCAGTGTAAGGGAACAGCAGAGATGGGACATAAATAATAATGTAAATTTTAAAACGAATGTAAAAAATGTGGCAGTGCTTTCCTTTTCAGATTATGTTAAGCATTTTAAAACATGACTTAGACAAAGTAGCTTTTTATGATACCTGAAGTGGAAAATTCAGTGAAAATAGATCTATGACTTACTGAACAGTTGTTGGACAAATTATGAAGTACATGGAAATAATAATAAAAAAGTATTAGAATTCTTTATTGACTAGTGTATGTTTCCTCTCTAATGTCAAGAGACTGCTTGGAAAAACAATTACTTGTATTTTAGGGTTGAGAATTTGGTTTGAATCAAATTTTCTGTTAACTATTTGAAATACCCAAAAAGGAACATTTTTTGTTTTGGTTTTTTTTTAAGTTTCTTTTTTTAACAGCACCATTTCTAGCTAATATTTGGAAATAGCTGCAGGCAGCTGAAGTCTTCACTGGTTGATTCAAAGCTGGTTAACATGCCAACATGAGATCAGTGCCAAGCAGTTGAATGGCTTTTTTGTTTGCCAAAACATCCATGGTTACAGCAATGCTTTTTAAATGTATTTGGGGTATTCTGAATCAGAAAAAGACATTATCCAACAAAAAAGAGCAGGTAGTGAAACGTTGGGGAAAAAACATAATCCATAAAAACTTATCTAAAATTTTATCCTGTAAATGTGACTTAATAAAGGTAGCGTATTGAGATTTTGGCGTGAGGGAGGGTAAGCAGACATCGCAGTACTGTTTCAAACTGTAATTCTTTGCCCAAGCAAGACTTCTATCATAATTTGATTATTTTAAAAAGAGTACTGCTAGAAATGTGATTGTAATTTTAACTCTTTCCTAAACTCACAGAATATGAGACTCGATCAAGCACTGGCTCTTTCTCCTCCTAAAAACTCAAAGCAGAGTCACATCCTCTTCTGCGCTCTGCTCTCTAGCTCTTCGCATGCACAGATTCAGCAGGGTTTGACTCAGCGCTGCTGTATGGAGGAGCCATTCTGGAGCATCAACCTTCCAGCAAGCAGCTAATAGTAACTGAGAAACCCCTTTCGTGTCTGCCTCTCTAAGATCTAATGTTGTCTACTACAAGGTCATCAGAGTAGAATAATCTCCTTAACCACAGAAAACTATGGCCAACACTATTTACTGTACTGTCCCAGCAGAGTAATTTCATATTGCTGTTTTCAGCTCCCTACTGGGTGGTTGTAGAGAAGACAGGGAGATGCACAGAAAAAGGGCAAGGGACATGAGCTATAACAAGGGAAATTCTGATTAGATACCGGGGAGAAAAAAATTACAGTGAAGGTAGTCGAATACTGGAACAGATTTCCCAGAGAAGCTGTGGAATCTCCCTCCATGCAGATACTCAAAACTCAACTCTTCAAGGCTCCAAACAACCTGCTAAGAAAGCTGGAATGGAGCAAAGCCTCAAAAAGGAATGGATTATTCAAGCTTGACACATTTCAAGTATTAGTAGTGTTCTCTTAGGAACAGTGGGCACACGTGGACTGAGAGGACCTGTGTGACAAGGTGGACATGTAGCGCATGTTACATAACATCAGATGCATCACTGTGATCAAGTCTTTTGGAAATGAAGATAAGATCAATTTGTCCCGTGGCAAGTTATTTACGCTGTTCTACTCAGGCTGGCAGTTTATTTGTGATTGCTACTGATAGGTATTCTTCATCAGATATGTTAGAGTCCAACTGTGTTATTTCAAGAAAGTTGTGGTTGGCAAGCTCCATCTGTCAGAGAATGCAGTAGCTCACAAAGTCTAATAGCGAGGAGCTCTAGATCTGCGAAAGACGAGACACTGTGACTTCCTTAACACATTCTCGTTTTAAGCAATAGCACCTTAGGGCATTTCTTACACTACTTTTTTTTTTGGCCAAAGGAGACAAAGTTAACTTGTTTATTTTTTTTTTTAAGGCTGCTACCCAAAGTTAACATTTCCCATAGGAGTATATACAACCCCAATGTCGAAATAGGGGGTTGGGAGTTTGGGCTCGTGGTTTCAAATTTCAAATCACTTTTTGTCCATTATTTTTTTTTTTTCCTTCTCATAACCATTTAACATCAGTCTCTTCCCCTAAAGTATATAGTTTGGTGGACTGGCCTTGTCCTTTTCTGTCCGTGAGTAAGCAGGAACCCAAGCAGGAAGGTGGTGTCCAATTTTTCTGT
>NW_009650172.1:2522713-2537032 GCF_000708025.1 Charadrius vociferus | reverse complement strand
AAACAGAGCTGGAAACACTTGTAAATAAACAGAGTTGCATTTGTAAGAGCGTACCCAGAAAGCTATCATTTCAAAGCTAAAGTGTAATCTCCTGGCTAATATGGGGACTTCTTTTTGGCAGTGTATTTCTCCTTTCTGAAACGCTCCAAGAGGAGTACTCCCAAGAAGCTTGCTAGCATCATAAAGGTAACAGAATATCACCTTTCTAATGAACAATTTTTCAACTGTTTTTCTTTGTACCTTAGAAAGGTGCCTTTCTATCCTCTTTGTACTTTTCTTTGTTATCTTAGGTAACATAGTTTGCCTGTGCTTGAATAGTCTTCCGAGTATGAAAAGCAAAATGGATTAAATTCTGCAATCCTCAGTAACCTGGCCTTCGTGTCATCAGAATTCATGTGTTTGTTCTTAGAGACCAGGTGAAACCAAGAAAACCTTAAGGAATGTTTTGTTAGCTTTTGCTAATTATAATTTATGGTAAGAGGGCAGCAATATAAAAACAGCTACACGATAACCCCTAGGACAGCCACAGCATGTCCTGAAATAGAGCTCTTTCCCTGGACACAGAGAGCAGGGAAGCCCCAGCAGCTATTTAAACCTTGGATTTGATTATTTTATTTTTTTTTAACCAAAACCAGCGACAAATGGTCAAGCCAAAATCAAATGAGCTGGCCATTTATTATGAGCTGGCCATTGAGGCTATTATTGAGTCCTCCATTGAGGACTTTAAACCTTCAAATTGACCGGAGCAGGACTCAAAGCAAAGATGATTTTCTCACTTACCACATTCTTTTGCTGTAACTTACAGTTCCTCTGCTGCCTGAGTGAAAGCTGCGTGGGGCTCTACTCTGTTAATTCTTTGTGGCACAAATTCACATGGTTGTAGTCAGATTTTTGTTTCTGTTCGTGTTAGTTTAACAGCATGTCGTCATTATGGAAGAGCCCGTGTCCCATATTGTCGTTTGTTTGCAGTCTGTGAAGGGCTGGAGTTCCTACTGGGTGCAGTGGGCCAGATCAAGGATGGCAGCTGTGCCACAACACACCAGTGCCACAATCCAAAGCTTTGGTTTTGGCTGTTCTCCCATTTTTCTTTGTCACCCTTGCATCCCTGCTCGTCTTCTGGGACAAAACTAACTCATCAGGAAATAGGGGCATTTTTCTACTCAAGAGCTCAGCTTTGCTCCACAGCCAACATGAAGGAGAGAGCAGGACAGGACAGAGCACAGAGAGTAAATATTTTACAGTTTTGCAACTGAGCTCGAAGTTGAGGGGATTTGCTGTTGTCAGCAGTGTATTCTTCCACTCTCCAGCTGTACAAGGTTCACTTACTTAGATCACCTCTTATTTCAGATGACAAGAGACTCTGGATATTCCACCATGGCTGAGCAGCAGAAGCAGGTAAAGGCTCAAGGTCATCTTTTAAAGGAAGTGTTATGCGGGTGCTTTGGAAGGCTGGATGTGTTGAACCATCTTCTAAGAGAAGTGACAGAAACGTCCACGCTCTGATCACTTTAGCCCAACTAGCAGCTCAGCACAGCAACCTTTCCCCAGCACTTTTTCCCTTCCAGTGGACTGCAGCTGCAGCACTGAGTGGTGAAGGGCGTTATCTGTGCTTGCCTGGCAAATAGACAACACTCCCCTGTAACCAGAAGCTGTGCCACCTAACTGGGCCCCTTTCTCAAAGTGGTCCTGCTAAACAATACGTTTCCCAGCTGATGTGCCCCAGTCTCTTTACCTTGGAGGCAGCAACCCTGTTCTGCGCTTAAGGAATTTGCCAACTCGTACAAGCCCTTTAAGGGCAAGATCTCAAGCGATCCATGGATCAGAGTTTGGAAACTACTGTGCTGGAGTTGTTGGCATGAAGAGAAACAGGGTGTTAGCACTTGAACTTGATGAACAAGATTTTTTTTTTTCTATGTAAACTTCTTTGCTTCTACAGCTCATGTAATTATACTGTGTGGGATTCATTCACGTAATCAGTTCATCACGTGCAATAAAAACACAGCCTCAAAACAAGACAGTTTCTAGCAAAAGGGCTTTTAAAATAGCTCAAGTGCTGAGCTTTAGCGACTTTCTGTCCTATCTCAAAGCAGGACATACACAGTGTCTGATGAGTATGAGTTACTAGTTTTTGAAACACTGAGTTTTTTGGCTGGAAGATGCTAAAGACTCTGAAATACTATTTGGTCTAACTAAAAATTCTGACACTTGTAAGACATGAGAGTTTTTCCTTTGGTATGTTCTTTCTTCATCCCAGGAAAAAGAAGGTTTTATAGGATATGATTTGTTAAAAAGCTCTAAGCTTTTTATAGCTTTTGTAATCTTTTTTCTAAAGAATATGTAGATGGTCTTACAGGGTCTAAAGATTAAGAAATTCTTACCTCATGTCAGCATACACGAGGCATAGCATGGATGCAATTGCCAGTATGAAACTGCTACGAGAGCAAATCTTCAGAATCAGCACACACTATCTGAAGCTGGAATAGATGTTTTTCGCCTGCCTTGCATTTGTAGCTCAGTACACCCAGTGATAATGCTGGCAGCTGATTGCATTGCTTTTAATATAAACCTATACGGTTCACACACATCGAGCTGTAGGGCAAGAGTCCTCCCCAGTTGCTAACTTGAATTTAAAATAAAAAAAAAAAAAAAGATGATAAGAGAAAACAGTTGTTTGTTTTAATGAGGAAAGTCTCAGTGCTAATGAGCAAAGTTCTGTCCTGGTACAGATAAATATTGCTGACAAGTCCTGGGTGACGTTTAACATTCTGTAGATGTTACAGAATCTAAAAGAATCTCTTAGCACCGAAAGCCGTGTAGAGAGGGTTCCTCTATATAGCATTACCCTAAACACACCTGCATTCAACATTTATTAGTGAGCTGTCTCTCTTGTTTGTCCTCTCTGACAGGAGGCAAGCAGGACAGCAACTATGAATCATGTTATTTTTACTCCGGTCTGTTTGTGCAGCACAACACCAGTGTCCTTCCTGTTTTTTAACTGAGTAATGAACAAGACACTAGCTGGTTATTACACTATATTATTTTATAATTGCATTGATTATTTTTTTAAACATTTATCCTGCAGATAAACATAATGCATATTTCACCTAAGAAAACCTGAACTAAGATTGCTGAACTCCAGAACCAGTTCCAACTTGGGCTACTCTAAAAGACGCATAGTTAATTATATATTTGTCATATATTTGCTAAACAACTTGGTTTTGAATATTTAAATGCTCAAATATATTGAATACTGCTTTTTGAATACACTTGTTCCTGGAATCAAAAGGTGTCTGGTAATTTTCTGACTTTCTTGCAGTTGCTTTGTATGGTTAAAATCCTTACAGTCACGCTACCATCACAGCTGCCCTTATGCCGTACACAGGAATATATTTTCAGTTGATAACATTTCTGTAGCTGAGAGCAGGGATTTAGAGAACTTTACACTTTCGAGAAGTTGAGTATTTTAGCTCCTTGTTACTGTGCAGCTGTTCCACACAGATGGCACGTGGTACCTACTAGACAAGTTGTACTCTCCGTACTAGAACTGAGTTGTACCTGTGATGGCCTAAAGGCACAGCAAAGTGAATTATGCAAGGAAAGGTATTGTCCTGTATTAAACCTCGGTTATACTTGGGGGGAAAGAGGCAAGCTTCTGGGCACGCGAGCCTGTCTTCAGAATCGGTCTTCAAAGCAAAGAGGAAAGTTGAGAGGAGTGGTTCTGGATTAACTGGAGCTGTTAATGAGATCATCTGAGCACAACAGTTCTTGACTACTGTGGGGAGAAAGCAAACTGCGTACTGGGAGGGAGAAGATACTGAGGGAGAGAGGTGTTGCGACGGAGCACCATTCCTCGCCCCCAGGTCTTCCTTTCCAACTGCTCTGAGTTATCCAGAAGCCCCTTATATTATAGTCCTCCAGGTTCCGAGAAACGTGCCAAATAAAAACAAAGAGGGAAAAATCAGCAGTCCTTTCTCTCCTTTGGTTATTCCAGGGAAATGCCGTGTCAGTGGCACTTCAGGTCTCTGTAAGCGTGGCAGATGGATGTGTGTGTACTCCTCCCCTCAGTTACACACAATAACACGTAACAGCTTTGTTATTATGTTCTTTAGAGAGTTTGTGAAACAAAACGGGCCATCACAGGACTGCCTTTACCTCTTGCATTTCAAGTCCAAACAATGCTAGTGTAGGACACAGCAGCACATGGGTACTCTTGTTGCTTGCTCGCAGGAAGAGAAGCTCTGGGATGCCATGAAGATCACTGCCTACGTCCTTGGCACAGGCCTGCTCATATTCACTGCCTTAGCGAACTCTGCTTCTTGGTAAGATCGTTTGAACAAAGGGGCTAGAGGAGAAACTTTTCTGTGGGGAAGGGAAAAAGTGGGTGATGAAAAGATGGGCAACCAAGAACACTTACTCCCACAGGTACGCGCAGGACATCTGGGACATCTTAGGCCATTTCTGTCAAACAACGTGGCTACAGTTCTACTATAAGTTTGAGGGAGACGAGTGGACAATCTTCCTCCTTGGTAAGTTTTAACAACTCTCTGCTGTAGGAGGAACCACTCAATGTATTACATCTAAAAGGAGGACATGGACATGCCTTCCCAAACTCATTAAAGCTCCCACTGAAAAAGCACACGTAGGCTTCAAAGCCAGCCACAGCTGATGTAGCGCGACCGCGCTGCCTTTGCACTGGTTCATCATTAGACCCCCTATACAGACGAAAAATTTCATCTTTTTACTGCTGCTGAAATGGCTTCCTTGTGAAAACACACTCTTTGCTCCTGTGAGAGCTGAATGACTCTGGAAAACTAATTACTGAAAATTATAGTAAAATTATTGAATTTTACTCTTGCTGTAGCACCTGCAAAACCCTGCTCTGTCTGTGGTTAACAGCTGGTGAGCATGCCTGGTAGGGACCTCACAAGGTCCCAGGGATAAACTCAACCTTATCCTACTTGTATTTAAAAACAACCCCTGACAGAGATCCCCCAGCCTCCCAGAAAAACCCTTTCTTAGCCTCAGGTGTGGCAAGTTGCAACCTGTAAGACACTTGTCTTCTCTAACCTCCTCCCCATTCCCTAAGTCTTACCTGGATGTCAGAACTTACCCATATTCCATTTTCAAGTGTCTCAGGGCAGGGGATAGGCATCTGGCACATCTGGGTCCTCTAGATACTACGGCACTGTATTTTAGGTTTTTTTTTTCCGATTTAGCTGTAGCTCTCAATTTATTCACACACCTCTGCCCTTTGCTCATGCCACAGGGGCTGCATTGGTGCCTAGCCTCGCTTTCTGGTGCTTCAATGGAATCCTTATGGTGGCTGATGTAACAGGAAAGCCAACTTTCATTACCCGCTATCGCATTCAGCTGGGCAAGAATGATCCTGTAAGTATTTCTCACTCTGCTTCTTCTGCCAGCTAAACGCTTCCTGCAGTCTCTCAGGCTAGGAGTGGGGAGAAGATATTTTATAAGCAATAATAAGGTCTCCCCTCAGCCTTCTCTTCTCCAGGCTAAAGAGTCCCAGCTCTCTCAGCCTTTCCTCATAAGGGAGATGCTCCAATCCCTCAATCATCTTGGTTGCCCTACGCTGGACTCGCTCCAGCAGTTCCCTGTCCCTCTTGCACTGGGGACCCCAAAACTGGACACAGTATTCCAGTTGTGGCCTCACCAGTGCCAAGTAGAGGGGGAGAATGACCTCTCTCGACCTACTGGTCACACTTTTCCCTATGCAGCCCAGGATTCCATTGGCCTTTTTGGCGACAAGAGCACATTGCTGGCTCATTGACAATTTACTGTCTACCAGGACCCCCAGATCCTTCTCCTCAGAACTACTACAGAATCAAGCTGAGTCTTGTATATCAATTGCAGAGAAGAAGGCAGTTCTTGTAATTAGGCTACTGATCAGATCTGTTTTGACTGCTTGTTAAAAAGTTGATCCCAAAACTAACACAGAAACAGCCTACAACTCTTAAAGCTCTTCACCCTCCCAACTCAAAGCCACATTGCTTCTGATTTAGCCTCAAGTCCTCGCTTCTCTTTTGCAGGTGGACACAAAGAAATTGCGCCAAGCCATCTTTGTAGCACTGTGTAATCAGTTCTTTATCTCCTTGCCCATGCTTGTGCCCATGTTCCACGTCATGAAATGGTGGGGCAACACCTTCAGCAAGGAATTACCCACCTTCCACTGGTTTCTTGTGGAGCTAAGCATCTTCACCTTAATAGAGGAAATTCTCTTTTATTATACACACCGGTGAGTACAGGAACAGGACTTTGTGATTTTCCCCCATGCCTTTATACTTATACCCATCTCCTGCAACAGCAATAGTCCTGGTCCCCCCTCTTCCACCAATCTTGTATTTATATGAGAAGACTTACAGGTCCTGGAATCCACCCTTACAACATGAGGCTTGGGTGCTGTAATGCTGCTTTGTAACTGTAGTAAGCAAAAATGGGTAAAATTACAAAGGTGGAGGAGCTTAAAGGCTAAAAAAAAACCCAAACCAACCAAAGCCGCCAGCTTCACACAAAAGCTGTAACCCATCATTCTTCAAAAAAAAAAAAAAAAAAGCAGAACAAGACTGACTATCCTGAAAGAAAAAAGCTCAAGAGGTCAGTGACCGATCGCCCGTTCACGTATGGCACCTACGAAACGGGACCTGGCTCCTGGCACAGCAGGCTGCCTAAGCACTGACACCAACGTTAAAGGAAAAACTGAAAGCATGGAAGAAAAAAGCCTGCGAGGCTGCGCAGAAGCGAGCACAGCATTCTCAGAACTATGTAGGTTTGCCTTTTGGACAAACACAGACAAAAAACCTCCATAAAAAAATAATTTCTTAAAGGCCCACAGAACCTAAAATGCTGCCTCTAATAGTTGCCAGTAGGTAAAGTCAAAACAGTGAAAATATAAAGTGAGTCTTCCCCTCCAAAGTACTCCCAAGTTTGGGAAAATCAGCCATTCGGGGACTTAGATTTATGGGATTTGTCTGGACTTAAGTTTAACATCAGTCAGTGGACACATACATTAAGTGAATGTGTTAAAGAGAAAGAGACAGAGGGAAGCCAGGAGTCCTACACTCTTATTCCCAGCTGCTCTAAAATCTTTATTTTAAAGAGGAGGCATGAGCAAGTCCCCATCAGAAATTCTGTGTGAGGTTACTCTCTGTTCCCTTCTACTCTGTTTTCTCTGCTTAGGCTTGTTCACCTCCCACTCCTGTATAAGCACATTCACAAGAAGCACCATGAGTGGACAGCCCCCATCGGCGTGGTCTCCATTTACGCTCACCCGGTAGAACACATAGTAAGTGGATTCTCCCATGGTCACCCTCCCGTTCCTGCACGGAGTGTGATTTCCATGGGATGACAAGAAGTGGTAAGAGAAGACAAGCAAATGTGCCTTGAGACTCTTCTTTCTTAGGAAGAGGAAGCTAAGCTGCCCTGCCAAGAAGCCTGGCTGTAGAAGGGTTGCCATGCCCGTTCATACTGGACTGCACTGGCTTTAAGAGCCTCCAACAGATAAGGAAATGACTGAATGGTGCTTCCCTGAGCACAGAGAGAGCTGAGTGCACAGACGGTGCTTTCAGCACGAGATGTGACACTCAGGCAGTCTGGGTCACTGCATGGACTCAAAGTTCTGTCAAGATTTTCATGCTGGTGGCTGGGATCAGTGTTTGCAGGAGCGTCTCCCAGCGCTGCTCCAGCTGAGACTTCTCATGCAAACACATCCCACCTCTGGAAGATTCCACTTCTCAGTACCAACTCCTGTTAACAACAGTCCTGGGCTGCAGCACCAGCCCTTGTGAGTCTCCTCAGTTCATAGTCTTTGGGCAGCAGAATGAGGTTTTCTATTAAAGAGTCCCGCTGAGCCTAACTGGTGCGGTAAACTTGGTCTGGGCAGTGACAGGCGGTTGTGCCACTGGTAGGATGCAATGAAGTGACGCAGCCGGGACCACCACATGGCTACCTTTGACTGCACATGTCCCCGGGGCCACTGCCCTTTGACAGCGAGGTTGCCCAAGGGCACCTTCAGCACTACTCTGAGGTGAAGCTGAAATTCAGAGCTCTGGCTCCAGGGTGATTTTCTGGAGCCATGCTGCCCTCCCACCCCCGGTTTGATCTCACATCTAACTTCCACTACACGCTTAGGGAGCTCGGGCTGTGACTATGTTTTGCAGTGGATAAAACACAGTTAGCTCAGAGTAAATTATTTCTTTGATGATTATGTAATTTTAGTAAGGCGTTTGCAGAAGGATTTTCCCTTTGTGCTGTTTGCACAAAACTAATGTGATGTATCACCCAGGTGAAATGATTCAGCTCCTCGACAAGAGTCTGCTTCTTGTGGACCCATTAATGAAGCAGAGTTTGCTTCTCATTTCTAGCTCTCCAACACACTGCCTGTCATGACTGGCCCAATGATCATGGGGTCTCACATCGTTTCGATCGCAGCGTGGTTCTCCCTTGCTCTCATAACAACAAGCATTTCGCACTGTGGCTACCACCTGCCCTTCCTACCGTCGCCGGAGTTCCACGACTTCCACCACCTCAAGTACGTCTGGGCGCTGCTCAGCTTCCCTTTCTCCTCCCTCCCGTGCCCCGGCACTGCTGATGGGCAAAACTCCTTTCTGAGGGTCAGGTGGGTTTGCATAACTCGGGTACAAGCAGAGGAGCCTACCCAGTTCCCCCGACAGCAGGAGAACGCTGGCAGTTCTTAGACAGTTCAACAGAGAGCGGGATTTCGGAGGACTCCAGCCCACTGCCCACACAACTGCCAGCCGCCTCACTGACACCCACCCTCCTCCATCAGCTGACTTGGAAACCTTCTCCAAAGCACAAACACCCAGCGGACGCTGAGGGTCTCAAGTTTCCTAAGGTTACACGGGAGGAAAGAAAGCAGCAGGTATCACCTGGGCTTCCCCCAGCACAAGCACAGGGTCAGGGATGGTTCTCTGCAAAGCTCTTCCTAGAAGTTTAGCAGACACTGCGCGTGGTCTAGAATAGAGACAGAGCAAGGGCAAGTCACACAGCTGACATAAATTTGCAGGGAGTCTCTCTGTCTGTCCCTCTCCCATACGCTGGGATGGGTAACTCTCCCTCAGATAACATCTTGCCCAAGCGCAATTAACCCTTCGGGGCAGAGATTCCCTGATGCCTCCTACACCGCAGAGAGCAGTTTCAGTGGGTTGGTCAGGGATAGATACCACCGTAGTGGAGGAAGTGTTCCCGTCTCCCGGGAGTGCACTAAATTCACCCCTTCGAACAGTTTGCCCCTCCTGCAGAGACAGACAACGTGGCAGTTCTACCACCATGCAAATGCCGGGCGACATCCAAACCACAGTACTGCTTCTCCTTACCAGTCTTTTCCTCCGAATCTCAGCTCGTGTCAGGACACGGACAACTGCAGAGCCGAGACGCTCTCTGGACAGAAGGGCTGTGCTGGTGTCCCTCTGCGGGAAGCGTGGCAGCTCGGTGGCCCGGGACAGCGGGTCTCAGGAGCATGCAGACACGGCGACGTGGCCATCCAGCTGCTCCCGCAGCTCTGAGCCACCCGGGAGAGAGATGGCTGATTGTTCAGCACCACCGTTTCTGGGTAACGATGGCACCAGAGAGGGAAGCTGCAGGAGAAGCTTCACCCAGGCTTCGTTAGGGCTGCGAGGGAGACTGGTGCAGTGGCAGAGTCACCTGGACGGCTTATCAGGGCTCGGAAAGGAGATGGAAATAGGAAGGGCGAGGCAACCCCAGTAACTTCTAGTGATGTTTAAAGTTTGCTTTCCAGGTTCAACCAATGCTACGGAGTCCTGGGAGTGCTGGATTACCTGCACGGAACAGATACAGCGTTCAGACAGACCAAAGCCTTCGAGAGACACAGGGTCCTCCTCAGCCTCACGCCACTCTCCGAGAGCATCCCCGAGGCACCCAGGAGGGCAGAGTGAACCCAGCAGCCTGGAGGTCTTCCAGAGCCCAGCGACCAGCAAAGCGAGTGACAATTATTTAAGCCAAATAGTATTTTAATTGGGAAACGAGTTATTGTTCACACATAACAAAACCCAAAGCTGAACTTAAACATGCTACCTGAGATGACTGCACTTTTGCTGCCTGTTATTTTCTGTCTAAGACACAAAATACTGTTCTGGAAAGCTATTTTTTAAACAAAGTTGAGAGGTGGTGGGTTTTTTTCCTCTTAATTACTTGCACTGTTCCTTGGTTCTAGCTGCCTGCGTGTAGGCCAGATGCCTTCCTGGCCACGTGGCTTTGGGGAGTTCTCAGGGAGTTATCATTATTAAGGTTTTAACACTCAGTTTTCACAGGCCGTGCTTTGGCCTCTTGCAGCAGCACTCTATAGAAACACCAGCAAGATCACTGGAACTACATACGATAGGAATTAAACCCATTATTTTTCTGAGTCAGAACACCTGGGATATGGGATGCAGCCCCACGGAAAGCCCGTGGAGCCGCGGCTTTGGAAACACTCTGCCCTGTACATACAAGAGAGGCCTGACTCTCCCCCAGCAGTTCTTCATGCAAGAGGTCAGTACAGGTATGAATTAAGGGCTGCCACGTCTTCATCTCTGCTCCACAGACTAATGTCTGCAAACATAAAGCGAGTTTCCCCCTCACGGGACAGGGAAGCAGAGCTGGGAGCTGATGTGCTACATGGCAGAAGCTCTGGTACATCCCCTCCTCCTGCCTCACCTCACCTCGCTGCCCACAGGCCAACAGGAGGCACGCACCAAAACAAGCAGCTCTGTATCACGATAAACTATGGAAAGAGACTTTCCAGGGAAAGAAGGATCGCTGCTGTCCTGAGCTGCATGGAGATTAGCGAAACCCTGTAAGAAAGGACCCAACAAAAAGCACCCGTAGCTTTACGCACATCTATAAGTACCCACGTAACCGATCGAGACATGCTGTGAATTTTCTCCAGTTATCTTTTTATGGCACAACCCTGCCTGGGGCCTGGGACAAAAGTGACACCTCCTTCTCACCATCACTAGACCCAAGTCCTGAGCAAAACCTCGTAGGAGAGGACACGCAGGGCTGACCCGTGCTGCACTTACCTGGTGCCAAGCCCAGCTCTGCCCATGGAAGCCAACTCTCTTCCCACATCTACAAACCACCCCGGGACGAACCCAGCCGGCTCATCCACTCCCAGCCCCCTGGGGAGGGCAAGTCAGCAGAACAGAAAACCCAGGCTGCATTGTCTTTTGAAGTTTTTATTTTTATACATTTTTTTTTGTATTAAAAAGGAAAAAGCATAATTACCACAAATTACAAAGGACTAAAGCATTACTAGAATAATGAATCACATCAGCCTAGAAAGCAGATACTCTGAATAATATTAATGTTATAATACAAGCTCTCATTCAAGTATTTTACATTTTTTTCTTTTCCTTTTATATGTGATGATGATCCTAGCACATGGGTCAAAGATTATGTACTATCGACAGAAGATGGATCATGTACAGCGGGCCATATTAACAAGATTTTCCTCCCAAGTGATACATGGTCTGTGATGAGTCATTTTAAGTTTGTCTCTACGATAAATGCAGCTGAAGAAGGTTGCACACACTTTCTAGTTTCGGGAAACAGAAGGCTGAGGTTGGGACACACAGGGTTTGAGAAGGGCCAGCACATCGAACCATCACCCCTTTTGCTCCAGGTGAGCGAGCAGAGGGCCACCCTCGCCGGGGCGCAGCTCAGCAGGGGTTTCCGAGCACAGATCCAGAGGTTTCCGACCCCAACGGGACCGGGACAGGCTGGGAGAGGAGTAGGGGAGCGGGGCTGCACCAGGGAGGCTGGAGGGACCAAGTGGTGCCAGGGATCCCCTCCCACAAGGGCCACCACTGCCGCAAGCCAGCCCCCAGCTGACACCTGGAGAGGGAGCCGCAGGGGGACAGCACGGGGACCCTGGGGGTGACCCGAGCACACTCCACGGGGGGTTGGCTGGCGCCCAGGGTGCTCCCCGCTCCTCTGGAGCTTCCCACCAAGGGGATGTGCTTGTCACAGATACATCGGTCCTATGTTCAAGTGTCTGCAGAAAGTGAAACTGTAAACTACTCATTGAAACGCTGCCCTCCAGCCACCCGCTCCGCATCACCGAGATGAACATTTTCTTTAAAAAAAAAAAAAAAGCCATTCATATATTCCCTGTATTGGAAACTTTAAAAAAAAAAAAAGAGTCAGTGAGGCATTTAACATCAAGTGTAGCAACCCTCTCTTAAAAAGAGCCTAGCATCCATTTCAAAACAGTGACAAAGTGACATAACCAGTCTCAGAGGAGACAGGAGAAAATAAGCATTGCAAACACAGCTTGCTACATTTACAGTTTTCTTTTTTTTTTTTCTTTTCTTTTTTTTTTTTCCTTTTGATAAAATAACTGGAAAGGCATTAACAGCTAGAAGGCCCCCTCTGCACTGCCATGCGGAACGTGTACGGACACGTGGCAGGGTACTGAGGTTAACGCATCATTTTGTTACAGTACAGTCGACCAGTCCTAAGCAAGACGAGCAGTTGCTGAAACTCCAGGGACCCCAAGGGCTACAGTGACAAGCCACCATCGGTGGTGCGAGGGGGGCAGCAGGAAGAGGGACAGACAGGCGAATGGAGCAGCAGGATTATTACTACTTTTAATTTATTTTTTCCCCCGAAATGAGCATGGCAAAGCAACAAAGCCTCCTCTGAAACACACTTTCCACCTCCACTCCTGACCCCATGCCAGAGCTCTGCACCCACTGCAACTGCCTGCATCCCAAAGATGGGCTGACACACAGGACCTCAGCAAGGAGCCCCGGCTGTAGCAGCCTAGGACCTCCCAAGAAGAGGGGCGAGATGGGGAGCGCTCCCCCCATGGGCCCGACGGCCTCCCCCAGCCTTTCTGAGAGCAGCCAGGGCCCCCTCTGGCCGTGCCAGTGGCTGGGTGCCAGCACCACGCAGCCCTCACGAACTGCGGGATGGATCAGCATTCACAAGAGTATGCATGCACGACCACTAAAATTAATAAAAAAAAAAAAAAAAAAAAAAGAAGCACAAAACATGATCGTGGTGAAGCATCCAAGCTAAAAGCAAAACCCCTCTCTGGACAGCCATCCGTTTGTCCAGCGATGGAACACACTGTGTGTGACGCCTTCTGTATGCAGCAAGCGGGAAAGTGCGCTGCTGCGGTCAGCCCCTCCTCAGCCTGGCGTGGACCACGCGCTCTGCGCCCCGGCCTCGCCACGGCCGCTGCCCAGCACAAGGGTACAGGGTGCTGCCCTGTACCAGACCACCGGAGCTCCCTGCCCTCTGCCACCACCCACGCCATGACCGGTGGCATCACGCAACGGCAGAGAGAAGTGCACTGCCCGTGTTCCCCAACTGCGGAGGAAGACAGGCGGGAGCAAGTAAGAGCTGCCTCAGGCCGTCACGTCTTTCCTTCGCTCCCCGGCCACGCTGCTGCCCCACAGACAGTAAAACAAGGCACACAGTCTGCAGATCCGGAGGGCGGCAGAACCGCTGGGATTGCTCTTCTGACCCACCTTCCCCTGGGAAACAGGGGCGTTTCATGCGCGGCCCTCAGCCACACTGATGTGACAAACCACTGACTCGGCAGAGGGGGGAAAAAACCTCTTCTGTGCCAAGACTAGAGAGTCTCAGACTTAATTAAAAAATAACTTAAATCAATTCAGATTTTGGGAAACTCCTTACCTCTTCTACCACCCAAGCAATTCCACAGTCTGCTCCACAAGCAACAACTCCACAGCATGAGTTGTTCCACCGAGAAGCTTGTTCCTCCTCATTTCCTATTTAATTTGTTGCTAAAACGCAGACAATTGGCTTCAAAAAGAGAACACACACCGACAAAAGGAGCACAGGGATGCAGCAGCAAAGGACCACCCGCGGCACATCCAGACCCACTTCCACTTGTGATCAACCAGCAACGCATCTCCAATGTCCTTAATCAACCCCCATCTCCAGCCTCTGAGGCTCCTCCTTCCCCAATCAGGGGCAAACCCGGCTGCATCCGTAACCTCAGAGATCTGACTCCAGCTCACGAGAGGGGAATTCCAGAGATAACAGTCACGGCCGCAGCACTGTACAAGTGTTACTTGCCCATCTTGCCCAGTTACCACCCCGCAGCCCCATGGCACTGCTGCTGTAACGGAGCAAGCCGCAGGCTCAGACAGGTTGGGGTGCTGGAACGGGGCCCGAGAGTGGTACCGAGCTGCGGGGTGATGTGGCAGGGGTGGACAGACCAGGGCAGGATCACACCACCAGGAAATGGTGAAGCAGCAGCAGTTCACGAAGCTGCTCCACATGGACCAGCCCACCTCCTCCTCCCCCCCC
>NW_009650172.1:2518233-2522699 GCF_000708025.1 Charadrius vociferus | reverse complement strand
CCCCCCCCCCCCCCCCCCCCCCCCCCCCCCCCCAAGCAGCAGCTTTGAAGCAGTGTCAGTTTGGAAAGGTGCTAACTTCAGCCAGGGCCCCACAAGCACCCACAGCCACTGCTGATGGACAACTTGCCCAAGCTAGCCCTCTTCATCTCCGCTCTCAGCTCCTAGCTGCTCCCATCCACCAGCCCCGCAGCTGTACAGGGACAGCCCTGGAGAGGTGACTTCTCCTCCCAGCCAGGAGACACAGCACTGGATCAAATGGATAATTTGGGAAAATGCTGTTCGGTACCAGCTTGTGGTTTTGCAGAGAGGGTAACGCAATTAGCTGCATCTTTTGAGTAGCCCACCGCAGTGCTTGCTCCACACTGTGCTCAGGAGCACACTGTGCAGCTCACCAGGATGGGATGCTGGAGCCACAACCACGCCAGCTGCAGAGCAGGTATCCCGACCCAGGGGATGGAGCACAGCGGCAGCAAGGCAAGCGGCTCTGGCTGAAAACGAGCTTCCACCCTTACAGTGGGAGCACGACTTTCCAGTGCTACTTCTGGGTCCCAGGACCAGATCTCACTCCTCCAACACGTGCTACCCACATAGCCATGCCAGCCTGGGGAAGGTTTGCCTGCTGAAGCCCACCTGCTGCCGGGCAGAGGAGCCAAGTAAATGCCACAGCAGCTCTGCAGCCATCCCCTTGGCTCAGCTGAGCAAGAAGCAGCGCGGTGTTATCTCAGCCCTTGGAGACGCGCAGGGACGCTGCCCTGAGCAGGAGGCTCCACGCAGCCGCCCGCTAAGACGTGACACATGAGGAAACCCAGGCGAGAGCCCTCCTTTGCCGGGCAGGTCTCCCGCTCACACCCACCAGCAGCCCCAGGCCAGCGACGGCTGCGAGACACGCGTTCCTCAGGGCTGCGTCACTCCCTCATCAGTCTACAGCATTAAGTGGCACCAGGGACACGCCAGCCCTCCCACTCACTCGCAGCAAGGACCAGTCCCTCCAGCTGCTGCGACAGATCTCCCTGCTCACCTCCTGACCACGCTGGAGGTGCAGAGGGGAGCAGACCACCCTCCCGCCCCAGCCTGCCCAGAGAGAGCGCAGGAGTCCGAGCGAGGCCATAAGCATGTACAGTCACCATCGCAGGGAGGATGCTACAACGGTATATACACAACGTAGCGGCTTCAACTACTTCGTGAGCACAAGTCTTGGATTTGACTGCCCTCGGCACCTTCCCCCATGACAACCAGGGCGGGCAGGAGAGCTGTGTGATGGGGGGAGGCATCCGAGCGAGCTGCGGGGTTAGAGGAAAGGCCGTGGGGAAGATCAGCTCGGCAGCAATGCCGCGAGGAGTCTCTGGGCCAGGGGGTGCCGAGAGCCCAGCGCGCCCCAGGGTGCAGGAAGCCAGCAAGCCTCCCCGGTCCAGCTCCACCATAAGGCAACACTTTTTTTTTTTTTTTTGTGTTTTGTTTTTTGTTTGTTTGTTTTTCTTCAATAATATTTCCAAGGAAGAAAGCAAAGGGAGATGTGTCTTTATAAAGGTTTTTTTTGTTGTTGTGGGGTTTTTTTTGTTGTTTTTTTTTTTCCTTTTTTTGTTGTCATTTCATTTTTCCAAGGGAAAAGGAAGAGAAAACCTCCTTCGGCAAAGTCCTGCCTTTGCATGCGATGGGCGTTCCTGGAGCAGCAGGTGCACCGTCCACGCAGGCTCGAGTCCAGGTGCCTGCTGGCCTCCCACCAGCTGTCCTCGCAGGAAGGAGTCAGAACGAGCCTATCCTTGGCAAAGGTCCTTTGGTTGACTTCCAAATTGTCCGTGATGGAAGGGAGAGGCAGGTGGAGGGCGAGCCAGACCCTCGGGAAGGTTGGAGGTGAAGACGCTGGGGAGAAGGGACCAGAAAGACAAACAGGGCAATGCTCCTGTCGCGGTGGTCGGTGTCGGAGAGGCACCGCCGCACGTGGAATGGGAGACGTCAGCCAGGTCATGGAGATCAGAGGCTCCGCAGCATTGCGACATGCTGCGGCTTCGGTCCCCCATCGGGGAACCTCGCTCCTCCGAGCTTCCTAAGCAGGCTGCCCTGCGATCCGAGGGGGGACACAGAGGGGAGTCGTTGGGGCCGCGCAGAGCAGACTTGTTTTGGTAAATCCAGACGAACTTCTAGCAATAATTTAAAACTTGATATATATATATAATAATAAAAAAATCTCCCCTTTCCAACCCAGCCAGAACTTTTTTTTTTTTTTTTGAAGAGACACTAAGACATGAGTGTGTGCACAGGAGGGGAGGGAAGGAAAAGCAAAGGGTGGGTCTGCCGGGAGCGGGTCTGGCTCTGGTCAGAGTTGTAATAGCAAAATGGTGTTTTAGATGCAGATCGTCTTTGCTTTCCAGCCACAAGAGAAAACATTGTGTGCGTTGAAGTTTCTCCCAAGCAGCTTATTCCTGGGCACCCACCTTCCAGCTCCCTTCCTGTCCCACCCCTCACGTCTCCCCTTCTCTGAGCCAGTCCCCCACCAACCCACCCCATCCCCTGGCAGGAAGCAGATGCTGCAGCCTCTCTACTTCCCCACTGTCTGCGATTCTGCAGCCGACGGGGCGGGGGATTGCTGGCTCAGGTTTTTGGCATCCTCTTGTGCAGGCTGGCTGGGCGAGGCGTGGGCTTGGCTGGATGGGCACTGGCTGACCGTTTTGCTGGAAGACTGGGATGGGTAGCGCTTTCTGCCATCTCCCCCTGATGTCGTAGGGTACCTCTTGTGTCCACCTTCCTCCCCCATGGGTGGCTGGAAGAGAAGCACCCCGGTATCAGCACAGTGTCCTCCAAATGCAGATGCCCTCCCCGTGGATCAAAGAACAGCCCTCCTGCAATCCTCCAGTTGCAACTTTTCTCCCTGACCCACAAGGAACACGCATACTCACCCCAAGCACACAGCTGCCCTCCTCTCCAAATCTACCGCTGCCAGATTTGCTGACAGAAAGACAGACTGACTTCCAATCAAGCACAAGGGTGACAACTTGCTCTTAGGCACCTCCTTCCCACACAGGGGCACAGTCCAGAAGTCTGGGAGCTGAAGCTCCCCACAATGCTGGCTCCACTCAAGCCATCAAGACTCATTTTTCTCCTCTCTCCTCAGCTCATTGAGGAAGATGGGCTCATCCAGAATCCCCAGAGAGCCACTCTGAAGTGGATTTGCAATATTCAAACCTTGCAGCTTGCTCCTGGCCCGGCTGCAATGATAGGGCAATGACACTAGGTGTCACTGACTTCCCCTGCCTGGCACGGCTTGGGGACCAGCCCCCCAAAATCCTCCTTGGAGGGGGCTGCGGGGTGTTTTTGCAGGGGCCATCAGTGTGGTGCAGGTATTGTGTCTACTCACATCCACTCGGAAGTCCTCGAGGCGCTTGAACTTGCTGAGGTATTCTTGCAGTTTGCTGTTAATGTCCAGATTTTTGGCTTTGGAATATTTTAAGAAGGCCCAGAACTTTTCCAGCCCATAGAGCTGTCCTGGAGAGGGAGAAATCCAAACCAGAAGTCAGAAAAAAAAAAAAAAAACCCAAAAAAACAAAAAACAAAAACCCAAACAACCAGATGTCAGAACCCTTTCCTCCAGGCTTCCCCACCGCTCACCCCCCAGACCCTCCTGTCCCACTGGTGGCCACAACCAAGGCAAGAAGGAGAACCTGGAGGGAAGCAACCTACATCAATAGTGGGTAGCATTCTTGACAAGGGATGTCTCCAGGCTCGGCTGACCTGGTGGTGACAAGGCTCAGCTACTGCAGGGCCTTGAGAAGTCCTAGAGGAATCAGTGCCTCTAGGGAAATGTTTTGGGAGAGCTACAGCCTCCCGTTATGTCCCCCCCACACCTCGCCAGCAGTCTTCAGGCTGGTAAGCGTCTGCCCAACCCTCTCCCGTGAAGTGAGCAACAGGACATCCAGCTGGTCCCCATTGCACACATTAATGTACAGCATTATGTGGCTTCCCCAAGTCATGAGAAGATGCCCAGGGGCAGCCATGCAGCTGGGCTACACCACTGCCAACCCCAGAGGAGGCCAAATGAGGCACCTACCAGCTTCGTAATCCTTGATGGTCTCTTCCTGAAAGTCTTTAAATATGTCTGGCCGGAATTTCTTTTCCAGCCCATAGCTGTAGTATCTGAAAAGGCACTCCAGACCGTACCTGGGAAGAGAGCAGCATGTGGTGCTCAGACAGCAGTGCACACCACACCCAGGGAGAGAGGCTCTCGAGGCAAGAGCCCCGCCGTGCAGCAGCAGCCAGAGGTGACTGAGGGTGGCCCCAGTCCCACCTTCAACCAAGGCAGAGACGCTGCCTTTGTTTTGCCACGCGTGCCGCAAAAGGCTGAACCCTTCTTCCCTCACTCCCCTCCCAGGAAAGGCCACTCTGCCCCCTCCTCTCCTACCTGTATCCCTCCTTCCCATCCTCCACAGCCAGTTGCTTGAATTCCTCATACATTTTCTTGTTGAAGTGATCTC
>NW_009650172.1:2501309-2518019 GCF_000708025.1 Charadrius vociferus | reverse complement strand
TTTCAGCTCTGTTTTGGGAAGAGGGGATGATTACAAGGCAGATCCTCTCTCAGGGAACCAGCTCTGCACAGGAGCTCGCATACAGGAGGACCCTGTGGCTACACCCAGCTCCAGTGCTGGACACCCTGAGCCACAGCTCATGCTCGCCACAGACTGTGGGGAAACATCAGCTACCAGCAAGGTTGTCCTGTAGGACCCTGCTTCTCTCCATGTGCATGCTCTGCCACCGTACCCTGCCCCCCAACACAGCAGGGCACAGACACCCTGCTCCATGCCCTGTGGTGCAGGCACGCTTACCGTTAAGGCAGCGCCGACGGTACTTGTGGTAGACATGTTGCGTGAAGCCGTTCTCCTTGAGCAGCTCGTGTGAAGGATGCTGAAACTTGGGCAAGGACTGCGGGGTGCAGCCGTAGCTTCCGACGGCCGGGGTCCCCTCCGAGGGGCTGGAGCTGAGTATGAGAGACTCCTGTCAACCCCTTCCTTGGCATTACCCAGCTGACAGCAGAGTGGGGTCACACAGCACCTCGTGACACTTGTCTGTTGGTCCTAATGACTCCCTGTGACTGTCTACTCTGGGTTTTGGACCTGAGCCATGGGGTATTCTACAAGGACGGGAACCAACGTTCCCAACCGAGTCTCATCTCATTATTCCAAGACTTCAGATTTCCCTTAGCTCGTTCCAGGGGGGACAAGTTGGACCCCAACCCCTTCTGCAGCCACATAACAGCAGACCTCCCCTCCAAGGCAAGATGCTGCCTTTCTCCTTCCTTCCCACCAGACGCTCCCTTTCCCATTTCTGGCTCCTCCATGATCATGCATGTCTCCTCCGTTACCTGATGGAGGCAGTTCGGGGCCTGTGCTCCCGAGAGTCCATCACCCAGCCCACGTGGCACTCCATCGGAGGGTTTGAACTGTGCCTTGTCTTCCTCTTCCGCGGAGTCTGCAAGACATGGTGCATCAGGGATGCGTCCCCTTCCTCCCCAGTGCCCAGCTGGGAAACCCCAGCTCCCGTCCCGCACCCCAGCCCTGGTCCTACCTTGGCATCTATCGTCCTGCCCTCTTTCACCACCGGGTAGAACCGGGGCGTCTGCGTCGGGTCCTTCAGCTGAGGTGTGCGAGGGGTCCGGGGGGTCCTGGCGTTGCGGTAGTTGGGTGATTCTGGTACAGTTGTAGGCAAAGACCTGGCGATGGTTGAAGGCTCGGGGACTCCAAACAACTTGTTAGCCAAAGCATCTGTAGGTACTGCAGGGAGAAACCCCCCAGCCCAGGTCAAGCTGAGCTCTGAGCACAAGAGTATCATTACAGCCAAGGGACACCCATTTGGCAGATGGGAAGCAAAGGGGGCAGGAATAAAAGGATACATCTCAGCCCCCTGAGACAAGCAGCTTCAAATCCAGCATGTCACCAGCCTGGCAAGACAGCCCAAAGCCTAGTAGTGGGTCCAAGGACCGAGCTTCCAGGGATCCCACAAGGTATCTGCTTCCCAGTGGCTAACAGCAGCAACAAATCCCCCCATCCCCAGCAGAAAGACAGGGTACCAGGCATCATGCACAGGCAAGCGAGGCCCAGCATGCAGCTGCCTTCCAGGTACTCAAAGGGTCCAAAAGTCACATCCAGGGAGCTACATCAAAGCCCACCAAAGTTTCCTCACTTAGCTGGGTCACCCCTTCTTTTGGGCCTCCTCTTTGGGAGCCCCAAAACATTCAGCTGAGAGAAGCACATTGCTCTGGGAAAGATATCCCAGACGCCTGTGACCTCGCTTCCTTCTCCCCAGCTGCTACCCAACCTCTGAGGACGTCTCACTAGGAGAAAGGGACAAAATTCAGTCCCACCTGCTCATGCCCCCTGTCTCTTACCTTGCTGGAACCTGGGGGGACCAGGAGGGACTTCCTGGTTTGGATCCACAGGGGGCTCTGGCGTCAGGGTGTCAAACTGCTCCCTGCTGATCATATTCACCTTCTTGAAGTTCTCCACTTCTTGCTGCATTGGAAGAGGAAGACAATGAAGCAACCAATTGCCCTCTTCTGCCCTCATCCCATCAACTCATTGTGACCACCACTCTCCTTGTCCAGCAGCCACAATGCTGGGCACCAAGTGCAGCCACGAGGCCTTGGTGCCCAGAAGGGCGATGTGCTGCACAGAGATATGAAGGGGAGATGCAGCAGAAAGAAAATGGGGCCCTGCATGGGCCAGATCCGAGTCACTTGCTGGCCTCAAGCTTTCAGGGATCTTACAAGGCAGCTCCACGAACCATTGCTTGCTTCTTTCAGGCTTTTACTCACCTGGGTCTGCGCTGGTGCAGCGAGGTTCAAGGCAACATTGGCCAGGACCCCATCGCCCCAGCCATGTTCTTGCATTCCCTAGAGTCTCTTCCCTGAACCCTCACTGCCACACCAGCAGTGGGGCACAACGCTCCCATGCACTTGAAGGATCCATACCCCCAGCACACGCTGTCCCTCTGTCACCTGCTCTGCCCACACCCTCCGCTTCTGACACTTCAAAGAGCAGCACTGCTTCAGCAATGCGCCAGGTACCAGACGTGGCAACACTGAGCCCAGCTGGTAGCTCCAATGGGCCATCCCACCTCACAGCCAAAACAACTTCAGTCACTGAACGAGCCTAGGCAAGTCCCCGACCGTCAGAGTCACCAAGCTGGGACTCAAATGTTTCAAAGCAGCAGATGGGCTTCTATAAAAAGCCCATGTCTATGTAAACTGGCAGCAAAATGGAGAATACAGGCCAAGTGCAGCCCAGCCATCAGTGAACCCATCTCCAGTAAGTACGGTCTCCAAGGGACTGTGCCATGGAGTGCTGGGCACTATGGACAGTGCCGAGACACCCGGTTCCCTCCATAGATCTGGCACTGCCTGCCGAGACCCTGGCAGACAGCAGAGCAATGGACCCCGTGTTCCAGGTCACCTCGTTACTGGCACTTTGTTTACCTGGCTGCAGCCTTACGCCACGTTACAGAGCTGTGTTTATCCCTGACACAGCAGAGCATGGCACTGGGAGGCAGGAGTCCTGAGCTCTACAAGAGGACTAATCGTGGCTTAACTCTACCCCACAAGTGGGCTGTCACCCGCTATACCACCTTTTCCACCCCACACCAACAAGGCAGCCAGCCTAGTGCACACGAAGCTCCTTGTGTGAAGCCCCGCACCCACGTGCGCTCCCCTCCTTGATCAGCTGCTCTCACCTTGATCTGCGAATACTCTGGTTCAAACTGCTCTGTCCACAGGTCCTGCTCATAGTAGTACAACCCATCGTTGATCACCTTGGCCAGCTCTGAGCTCATTTTAGCCCTGGATGTGTGGTTGCCAGTCCGGTCCCCACCAGGATGCCGGCGCAGGTAAGGAGGCGTCTGTGTCACGATGAGGATCTTGTTCACATCCCGATCATCGATCTCATAATCTGAATCTTCATCCGACCAGTCGGTGAAGGTGTTCTTGCGGCCATCCATCTGTTCCATCTCCTCATCAAAAAGGAAGTCTAGCTCCTCAGGTTCATCTTGGTCCTTCTGCTTCTGCTGCTGTGGTGTCTTTGACTCCTCTGGTTTCTACAGGTAGGGGGGCAAAGGTGACACAGGATAAAGACCACATAGCAGCACAAGCCTACTGCTTGGAGACCCAACTCTTGCCCTGTGTTTCTTTACTGCAGCCAGAAGCTGGCCATCTGGGGAGAATACCTTATTTACACCACTGAGAAGCAGCTCCAAAGGGGGTCAGACAGGGCCAAGAGAGACCAGGACATCACTCCCATGACCAACAGACCGTATTTGATCTGAAACCGGCCTACTTATGATTCCAGTCATCCAGACAACCATGAGACCCTCACCCCAACAGCTCCTACATCACCACCTACCTTGGGCCTGGCTGGGGAGGGCCGAGGTCTCTTCTTCACTTCAATCCACGTCTCCGAATCCAGGTCTGGCAGACTTGCGGACAGGCCCTTGGGCATCGTCTTCAGGTTACTGACCTCCTCTGTTTTGGTGGGGACTGGGCTGGCGGGACGCGGGGAGCCAGGAGCAGACTCTAGAGCCAACAAGAGCCACGAGGTGCTTTAGAGGGAGGGAGGGAGGGAGGGAGGGAGGGAGGGAGCCTCGGGGGTTGTGTACTTAAAGCACCCGACCAAAGATGGAGTTGTTTTGGCAGCAAGGCACAGCTTGTGGGACTAACTAGCACTCAGTGGCCAAGGCTTACCAGCACGTTGCCCACAGGTGTTGTGAGGGGGTAGGGGGTGAGGAAATAAAAAGTCTCTGGTTAAGGCTGTGATGCCAGAGGTGGCCACAGAGCTCTGCAGGTGACAGCTTCCCAGACACACAAAGCCCTAAAGCAAGTGCTCTGTTGCTCTTGGGGAAACCTTTCCAAGACAGTCTGCAGCCAGCGGGAACAGATCCTCTCCTGCCAAAACTCTTATGACAGCACCAAGAAGCACCGACTCTTACAACAGCACTTCTTGGGACCAGCCTGGACTCCTGCCAGCCCTCATGGGATGGGGTGACGAGAGCAGGGAGCAGCCCATGAAGGACAGCGGACCCTTCCCCAACACTTGGTTGACAGCTCCATACCTGCTGCCCCATTTGTGCCCAATAGCTCCTCAACCATTAAGAAAAGGTTGGGTTCACAAGCGTTCTCTGCTCTGCCCAGCAGTAGTAGAGTATTTCCAGGCACAGTCAAGAGACTTCCAGCAGGACTGACCATGGCTGAATCCCTTCAGCGCCCGCAGAGGAAAAGCCACAGACTCAAGTCTTTCCCACATTTCCCCATGTACGGAGGTGGCAGTGCTCTGGGGCTCTAAGGACAGAGCCCAAACCAGCTCCCATCGCCAAGCAAAAAGCAAATGGTAGAGCCCTGCCCTGGGGAACACTCCTGATTCTCAGGGTCTCAAGTCCTGCTGCAGTACCAACACTGCATCCCAGACCTCCCTCCACATTCCCCCAGTGCTCACCTGTCTCTTTCTGAAAGCTTTGCCGGGGCACAAACTCAGGGCAGTTGATGAACTGCGAGAAGTCTGTTTGTGTGTAGTCTGCCATAGGAGGGCCAGGCAGAGCCCATTTTTCTGGCTGTTCTTTTCTCCTGATCTTCTCGTCCACGATTTCCACCACCTTGCTGTCCTTCAGAGCCTGCAACCAAGTGATACCCGGTTAACTTAAGGCCCTGCCTTGGCACGTTGAGTGGCTCAGCCTCAGCCTTTCCTCCCTAGGAGGACCAAGAGGAGGAGGGAGCAAGTAAAGGACAAGGGAAGGCTCCACTTGCATTTCACCCATAGCCCGTCTAGAAAACAGGCCTCAGACTAGGTCAGTAAGAAGCAGAACAAGAAGGAAAGTGTATTTTTTATTGCCCTCACCTTGATGATGAGGTTGATGTCGGTGGTCAGCGCCTGCACCCGGTGGAAGCTGGCAATCAGGGTGATGGGAAGGAAGCCATCCGAGTCCATCTTGCGACGCAGGAAGAAGTCTCGCTCCAGGTTGTCCACGCTGAAGTAATATTCTCTGTATGGACAACACACCAGTGAGAGCCAGCTCCAAGCCAACTTCCTCTGGGCACCCCCAAGGAAATAATCGGCACCCCTCCACCCCACTTCTGCTGCTGTGAGGCCGAAGAGAGACAGTCCGGGGATCCCAAACCTGGGGCAAGCTGGTGCTGTAAGCTGCATGGCACAGAGTCAACACACCTCAGCTCTAACCCTACCCATGGGATTAGCTATGCAGTCCCCAGGGAGGGCATCTGCGAACACTCCACCAACAACCAACACTCAGAGAAGAGGTGGTGCTTACATCTGCCGCTTGATGTAGTCCTTGAGCAGTTCCTGGTCCACGCTGTAGAGCTCGGCGCTGCTGATGTTGTCGAAGTAGTAAGTGATGTTGCTAGCATACTTCTGGGTGCGGGAGCCATCTGAGCCCTCGAATTTCCGGTACCCATACTGGTAGTCAAAGTGCCCTGTGGGACACCACTAAGGGTCAGCACAGAGCCCCTCGGATCTGCTGGACAGGCTGTGCTGCCAGATGGGGCTGGACTTCTGCACAAATAGCTCCCTCTGCACTGTTCCTAGGGCCCCCACAGCAGCCCAGAGTGAAACATCACTGACCCGCACGCCCTCCTCCTGGTCTCAGCTTTTGCCGCAGAAGGGATTCCAGTGAAGCCTCAACACACCAAGGCAGAGGCCAGAAGCGCCCTTACCCAGGAGCAACTAGGCAGCCCAGGTGACACACGAAGACCTTACACTGAAGCTGTGCACAGACATTGCCCTGCCAAGTGCCAATGCAGATGTTCTTCCCCATCCAAGCCAGGGCTCCTGTGCTTGGCTCTCAACCTGACATAAAGCCCACACAGAATATCAGCAACCTTCAACTCCTGCATGCAGTGATACTGCAAGGGGCAGAAAACAGGCGGAAGAGCTTGGCCTGAATAGCTGAAAGTTGTTTGCCTTTATTCAAATACTAGTAAGAATGATTTGATTTTATTAAAAGCAGCTCAACTTAGCTAGGATGACCCGCCACAATATTTCCCTGTATCCCTACAGCGCTCTGCCCTCCCCAGCCCACTTTGGAGCCCCAGGTCTCACACACACACACACACACACACACAGAGCCCTGCACACTTCGGCACATGCCCTGCTCTCTCCCTGCTATCACAAAACCACATATAAGAGTGATCACCTCCTCTGCCACGGCCCCGGCCCCTGCCACGGCCCCGACCTCGGCCCCGGAAGGCCCCTCGCACCGCTCCTCCCTCACTTTTCACGCTGGAGGTTTCATCGTGGTCCTGCCAGCTGCGTTCATGCTTGTTGTCCGGGTGCCAGCCTGCAGCAGATGGGGAAAGAGAGGCAGGAGGAGTGTTACAGGATGAAAGCAACTCCCTGGAGCAAGCCCACTGCACGCAGAGCCATTTGGATGCAGGAAGCGTGCCCACCGCCCCGTGCCATGCCTGGGCATCAGGGCTTGCTCTGCCCCACAGCTAGGGCGGGGAGAGCAGGTCCCCAGCCCGAGCCCCCACCTTTCAGCTCGCTGCGGTTGTTGGAGGGGTGCCTGTGCTGCTCGTTTTGCCGGTTGTTCCGAGAGGCCGTTTTGTCCCTAGGCACCTCTGACTTCATGTCTATCTGCAAAGGGACCCACTTGTGTTTGTTGCCTGCAAAAGGACAGGGTTTGGGTGTGACACAGGTTCAGAGAGTGCCTGCTTCCTCCCCCGCAGCCCCTTCTTGCCACACAGCCCCCACACGTGGAGGAGATAAGGCAGGGGGGCCTTCTGGACCGATGCTGTCCTCTAACATCCCTCCAGGCCTCACTGGATGATGAAAGACTCCGAACAGGACTGTCTGGGATGGAGGGTCATGACACAAAACTCCCCTGTTGCTTCAGGGCACTTGACCTTCTTCTGCCCCTTTCTACCTGCCGAGGCTCAGGCCAGACTGAGCCCACGTGTCAACCACGGCTGATGCAACCCAGTCAGGGGCTTTTCTGTGCCACCACAGAACACACAGATGCCTCTGCTTGGGCCCTGCTCCATGTGCTCCCACGACAAATGACGCTTTGCCCCACTGAAGCCTGCAGACACCTTTTCACCACAGCTGTCCCTGCACTGGGACCACGTCCCCCAGCAAGACCTCATGGAAAGCAGTGGACACTTCCACTGTGGGTCACAGAGAGGGAGACAGGCTAAGCCCGGGATACTGGCCCTGCCAGGTCCTGCCTTACCTTTCTTCTTCTGGGCTGACTTCTGGTTGTCATCATCGCCATTCTTCTCCTCTCCAGACTCATCCGATTTGGTTTTCAGGCTCTCTTTGCCGTCGCTCCCATCCCCTTTCTCCTGCTCTTTCATGTCTTTCTTGACAGGCAGTTTCCGGAGGGGCGGTGCTTTGTGCGGCTGCTGGAGACACACCAGTGGAGGAAAGATGTGAGAGGTGGGACAAATGAAGAGCTGTTGGCAGACCCCAGCTGTCCTGGCAGAAGCAGAAACAGGAGGACCTTGCCCTAGGCTGCAAGCATCCCTGCTCTGAGCCTCCCAGAGCTGTCCTGTACCTGAGGAAGGGCTTATGTCTGAGCAGGGCAAGCAGCTCTACAGGTGCTTGGAAGTGCTCAAGCTGAGACACAAGTGCCAGACACAGATGTTACCGAGATGGACTGCCAGGGAAGCCTGGTGCTCCTGGATGGTGGTGTCCTACAAGGGACCAGGCTGCCCCAATGACAAAAGAGTGAGTGACCTCATGCCCTGACAGACAGCCAGGAGCTGGCAAAGCGGCATCCAAAAATAGAAAGGTTTCAACGACACCCATGTCCGTAGCGGGACAGGAAGGCCATGCCCCTTGGGCACATCAGCCCTTTCTCACGCGTGTTTTCAGTTTCTCCCGTGGAAGCCTCGGCTTTTGCCCAGGGCCCTTCTTGCGCTGAGCAGCCCTGAGGGAAGCGGGTCTGGGAGCTGCCCTACCTGCTTCACCCAGCCCAGGGGTTTAGACCGGGCTCCCAGAATAGCACCGAGGGAGGGAGCCCGACACACAGGGCAGCCCTAAAAGGAAATCCCCTGCACACTATTCCTGGCTGCCTCCACACTGACAGTCAGCACCCCAAATGGCCTGGCTCAGCCAGTGCTTCCAGAGGGACGGGGAGGTCTGCAAGAGCCTTATCCTGCTCACCAGAGCAATTTTGTTTTCTCACCTGGACACTCTTGTGGGCTATTTCTCCAGGTGTTGGCCAATTTGTGGCATCACCGAAGTCACCAACCTTGTATCCAAAGAGAAAGGTCACATTAGTCCACAAGCTGCCAGTGCTGTTCCCTGCATCAGCAGCCAGAAGCCCTTCCAGCCACACTGACACAGCCACCACCCACCACTGCAGGTGGCTGTCCCCAGGAGGTTTGGGGGCGACACATAAACTGCATATACACAGTCCCTCTCCCTCCCCCAAGCAGGGTGCCCAAATTAATGTCAGATAACTGCAGACAAGTTTATGTCTCTCAGGGATTGTAACGAGGCTGCCACCAGCCCTGTAAGCTACCAGCCTCCCAGCTCCCACCAAACATTTTGCCCCAGCAGCAGCATCTGGCACTAAGTTGCCCAGGGTAACTCGCTCATCATAGGCACTATCCCTTGGACAGGGAAGGCACTGGCCTTCAGCATCCTAAATGCATCTGAAACAACCACATCCCATCAAAGAAGCTGCCTCCACCTAGTGGCAGGTTACAGCCAGGCATTGCTTCACTTCAAGTGCCCAACTGCAACCAAGTGCTGGCCACGACAAAGCAAAGGGATCATGTCATAGAATTGGTGGGAAAATTCAAACAGGTATCCGATGGTGATGGGAGCTCCCTCATTCCCAACACCCCATGGCCACATGGGGAAGCAGCAGTCACTTCTCTGCTGCGTAAGTGATCTGGCAACTACCATCATTTCTACCTCTTCCAGGTTTCAGAGAGGACCTGCAGGACAGAGAGGAAAGGACCCAAACAGCTGCCCAGGTAAATGACGAATCATGGCTGGGCACTGAGTTTATCTGGGCACATAAACTCCTCCTTGCTCTTGTGGGGTTATTATTTCTAAATTAATTTGGCATCACTGAGTCTCTCAGGAGATCACATCTCTACGTTCAAGTGCTATGCTCCTCTCCCCCATGAGGCAGGTTTGCTGGGAAAACTACTTCCAGTGCAGGGCCATGCATCCTGTCTGTTTCACAGACAGGAACACCTTCCATCTCCAGGGCCCTCCTCTCGCTGGGATGGCACAGATAAGGAAAGTCACATCAAGTTTCAGATGCGTCTTCACTGGCAGCCAACACCAATAGCCCATGTCCCTAGCTGTGCCCCAGCTGATGCAACATCCTCAGAAGCAACTGTCCCTCCATCACATGTTGATCCCCTGGAACAGATTGCCCTGGTTCCTCCAAGGAAGTCGCTTTGTTTGAAATCAATTACCCTGACTCTCCACGTGCCAGTAAAGAACAGATTGCACAAGGAAGAAAGGACCTACAGACACATTGCTTTCACACCACCGCCCTGTCTGCGCTGCAAAGCGGGGCACTGGCTAAGTTCTCGAGGGAGAGTTGGGGTGTCCTTGGGATAGGGGGGAGATGCTTTCCATATCCAGGACTGTGCTCCAAGTGCCTCCCTGCGAGAGAGATGAGAAGGTCTCATCTGGCCTAACTGGGCAGAAAACCAGTCCAGGCAGCATGCAAGACCACCGAAACGCTAAAGAGGAGATGGAGAATCAGGATGTTGTTCTTCACGCTTGTGGAAGCAGCCAGGCCAGCACATCAACCCCTCCACAACCAGGCTTGCGAAGAAGTGGTCTGCTCCCTAGACCCTCAAGATGCTCACGCAGCGCTGACAACTGCACCAGAAGCTAAAGGCCAGCGAGGGGGGTGGCAGGCACAGCCTTACCTTGCTTCCTTTCCGCTGTCTTGGGTTGGCAGCCCTCACCACTTTCGCTGGAGTTGTATGTTCTGCAAAAAGAGGAGGAGGAGAACAAAACTGTTAAAACACAGCTGAGGGCTTTGGAAGCGTTAGCTCTGGAGGGAAGTGGGTGGGAAGCAAGCCAGCTCCCCCTTCAACAAAGGAGGGCTAAGAGGAAAGAGCGAATAGAAAACAGAGCCAGCTTCTGACCTGGGTCTCAGAAGAGCCCCATCAAGATCAGAAAACTCCCGATGAATCCAGGTGGCCAAGAAATGGACCTTTAACCCCACCTAGCCACAGGAAGGCACTCCCTGACTTAGCTCAGCCCTCCCCGACTTAGCTCAGCCCTCCCCACTTGGCCTTGCCAGCCAGGGAGGAGGGGTGGTGAGGAGTTCAGCTCGCTCTGTAAAGCGCCACACAGAACTTGATCTGCTGTTACACACAGCAAAACAAACATGCCCTTGAACAGGCAAGGCCCATCACCACACCAATGTAGTAGCTGGTCCTCCCCAGAGAGCAGAGGAGGGATGCACAAGTCTGCGGCACACAGGTGCTGCTCGTCTCCTGCTTTGATCTCCAGTGCATCCCAGCACAGGGCAGCAAGTTCACAAGAGGGAACGTACAGAGAGAAGGAGCCAGATCTGGGAAGTGCATAAATCCTGCTACAGCCTAAAGTATTTAGGCACTTGAGTGCCTCTGGGGTGTTTAGATGTATCAGAATGCAACTGTTGGGGTTCACACCACCATGGACCTCACTGCAAGACCTACAGCAAGTCAAGACCTCAGCCCCACCATGACCTGTCTCAGCTCCTGCTCACACACCACCTCCTTACAAATGGAAGAAGAAATTTATCTTGTTTTCTCCCTCCCAGGTTTGGCTGCAAGGTCTTCGGATCAGGAGCAGGCTTGCACAGGGCATGCCAGAGTCCAACAGAGCAGCACAGCCTAACATAAACCAGCCCCGTGAGGACCACATATGAGACTCTCCTCCACAACAGTGGTGCTTGGCAAGGTGAGGAGAGCCCACCAACCACTGCCTTGAGGGACAGCCCGTGCCAGGTGCCATGCACCCAGCAGGAGCGAGCATTTCTGCTGACTCCGCTGGCTTTGTCGAAAAGAAAAGCGCCCCAGACTGGGGTAGGGGCGAGGGTGGGAGGGAGGTGAAGAGAAGAGCTCCAAGGAATGGCAGAAGCTTTCCCGGGGCGTCCCCAGATACACCCTGAATAGCCTACCCAGCTCCACTCAAAGCTGGCTTTGATCTCCTGCATAAGCTGGGACAACTTTGCCTAGATGATCAAAACCGGTCCCCTTCAGAGCCTTGAAACCTGTGATTCATCCTGCCAGCCCAGCCTTGCTCAGAGCTGGAGGCTTTGAAGTGTCAGGAAGACAGAGTCAGACATGGCAGGACAGAGCCATGTGCGCTCCCCTTCCCCAAGGCTCCTGCGTGGGGATTTCACCCCCAGCAGAGCTCAAGCTCTCAGCTAAGTGCCCAAATCCTCCCCTTTCCCCCCAGGACCTCCCCAGCCCCCCTGCACTGCCTCCCCCTCCCAAGCACCAGCAGTCCCACGTGTCTCATTTATTCCACGTGCACCTCATTGAGAATCCCGGTTCCATGGCACAAAGTTTGCCACAAGGCTTTTAAACTTTCCTGCTAGCGTAGGAAGAGCAAGCGCTTTCAAAACAGCCCCTAAAATCCTCCACTCAACGCCCACATATGTCACCAACTAAATATAGCTTCAAAAGGCACCAAGTGCTACAGCACAAACCCACAGGCAGCCCGGTTTTAGCCCGGTTTTCCACAGGTATGGAGCACTCCTGCATGCTCCAACAGCACCGACATGCCTGGCACCATGGAAAAAAAGAACTGAACTTGCTCTGCAGCCTGATTAGGCACCAATCTCTGGCTGGGGGAGAGCAGGGCTCCCTCTCTCACTGCCAGCATCTCAGCCGGGGGGCCTGCTGACACCGCACTGCAGCCCCAGGGTTCACGGCAATGACATCCAGCCCTTTTCTCCAGCTGCTTCAGCTCAGGAGCCTCAAGGCCGTAGAGGTTCTTGTGCTTTTTTGGGGACCAGTCAAAGAGAGGCCCCCTCACAACCTCTAGCGAAAGAGGATCCATGGGCACGGGCTGCAGGGGTGGGTGCCACAGACTCCATCATCTTTGCGGGGGAGGGAGGAGATTGTTTGAAACAAGTTCTGCTGGTTTCCTTATCTGCAAGATAGGAACAGGGATTCCTTATCTAGCTGAGGTGCTGAGAAGACTAATTAGCATTTGCAGAGCCCTGCGAAAGACAAAACACAAAGCAGAGCTGCAGCCTGGCAGGGAAGCTGCTCCAGGGAGCGCAGCCAGGCCAGTGCCGCGGCGGGGGCTGCAAGGTGGCTCTCGCCATCGTGGATGGAGTTCGAGATCTGCAAGTCACGGTGGAGACTGCTCAGACCAAGGCAGGAGACTGAGGGGGTGTGATAGAGCTAGAGGATAGACAGACAGACACACCACTTGCAGAGCCAAGAGCCACGGGGAGCAGAAGCTGTGCATGCTCGGCACCCTCCAGGGCATGCCAGCCTAAACCAAGAGCTCCAGCCCATCAGCGATTCTATAGTCACACTCCTGGACATCAAGCCCAAAACTGCTCATGTTCCCTTGCAGACACTCTAGCAAACTCCCGTATGAAAAAAAAAAAACAAAAAAAACCAAACCAACAAAAAACAAACAAACCCAAACCCACTCAAAACACATTTAAGTGCTGAGGCTTCAGAAGAAAACCTTCCTACAAGGACAGCAACACATCTTGTGGTGCACATCTGGAAAGATCCCCTTGCTAAACCCCACTGCAGGAAAACCCCACTGCCCTTCGTCACTGCATCAATTTGGGAAATAGGGAGCAAGTAGGTGTTGCTTATGCCTACGTAGGAGCTCAGGACAAGCAGTGCTAGCGAGGGATACTAGATACTGCCCCAGCTGATAGCTGACCCCTTAAAAGCTGCTGGCAGATGTTTCAGACCTCCCAGCATTTCACAAACATCCTTTTTACATTTATTTGGTGGCAGTAAGTGATTTTCAGTTGCACTAACACCACCTGACCCTCCCACCCAAAACCAGGGCCCCTCCGTGCGAGGAGACAGACAGAACAGCTGCAGCAGGAGCCGGGGCTTTAGCAGTGCGAGACTGGCAAGGGGACCGTGGGTAGGGAAGGAAGGAGCAGCTTTGCCTGCGGTCACAGAGAAGATGCTGGCACAGCCAGGAATGGAAAAGCAGGTCCTGAGTTTTGATCTGCTGCCTGCAGCCAAAACCAGATCGTTTGCCCCTGGGGTTGCCCAGTCAAGATGAGGTTATTTCTTAACAAATTAGGGGACAAGTCATAGGGGGGAGCACTGAAGCCCCGATGCTAGTACTGCAAGCCACCCCCGCCATGGCCAAGGCACAGCTAAAGCATTTGCTCGCTTTCGATGCTCGCTCCCTGGTGCGCCCAGTGAGCACCAAGAAGGGCAGGGCTGTGCGGCCACTTTGTGCTTTCCTTCCAGCCCGCGGCTGGCGGCAGCACAGCAGCACTTGAGGAAGAAAGCTCATGGGGGAGTCCAGGGGAGCAAACACCTCGTACCTGGAAGGAGAAGAGCCGTTGCACAAGGACCTGACAGCCAGGGTAACGGCAGCTCCACAGCTACATGTGCCCTTTTGAGAGGGACACGTGCTGTAGGACACTGCTCAGCCTAGGAGACATATTTACTACCTTACCTGGGGAAATCAATCCCAATGCTCAATGGCCTGGTTCCCTGCCTTTTCTTACATCCAATGCAGCTTGTAATGGATTTTTGGAGAAGGCAAAAGAAGAGGTGGAATAAATCTGCAGGGCTGGGCAGAGACCTGGTGTTACACAGCAGAAATGCCTACACCTCTAGCAAGAAAGCTGTAGTGCCTTCTCCTGGGGTACCACTCATGTGCAACATGGACAAAGGCACAGAGCACCCCATCACCAACTGGGACAGCCTCAGAGGGCAGCCCAGGCTCCCAGCAGGCATGCAGAGCCCTCGGCTCCGTCTTTCACACCCCTCCTTCCCTGGCAGCTAAGTCAACAGAAAGGAGCCAGCCTGCCCCCGAGTCACTCCAGCCCACAGCCTGGCACCTCCGAGAAACTGCTGATGAAGGCGGTTTTGAAGCCAAGAGCCTGGACTTTGTGCTGAAGAGGCTGAGGCGGGGGCGCATGCTCTGTGTTGCAGGTCCTGCAGGGGCTGGAAGAGCCAAACTGGTATCCCCAGTTTCCCTGCAGCCCTGGCAGGAGCCTGAGGGCGCCACGCAGGACAGCCGGCCATATGCCCAGCAGTCCAACAGGATCCGCTTCACCACTCAACAGACAGTCTCCAAACGATCCTCCTTCCTCCCCAGATTCCGTGGGATGGTCCTGGTGCAGGTGAGGACCACAGCCAGTGCTAGGGGACAGCCATGCCAGCAATGCTTCTTCGAGGTCTCCAGGTGAGGAAGAGCAAGTGCAGCTTAGGCAAGGGCAAGCTGTGCCCTGAGCAGGCTGGGGGTCTGAGCAGGTTGCAAATGAGAGGGGGAATAGTGCCCCAGCCAAAATGACACAGCAAGGAAAAGGTTCTGCATTAACCTCCTGAGAAACCAAAGGATAGACAGGTATGACAACTTCCGAGAAGAGTAAAGACAGAAACCATTAGACAGCTTACACCTAAGAGGACCACTACTCGCTCACACTATTTGTAAACACACGGTCATCATCCAGTAATTGAAAATCAGAGAGATCAGCCGTTTCACCTAGAGGTAGCTAGTTCCTTCAGAGTCTTTACAGGAGGGCAAGGGAGTCCCTCCTGGGGTACAATGCACAAGACAGACCTGGTGGGACAGCACCGACCTGCAAGGCAATTCCCGTAAGAGGGACCCTGCAGGCAGCCAGCCACAGCCAAGCCCGCCAGGACCCCGCTGTGGCTGTAAGAATCCCCTTGCTGGTCTCAAAGGAGATCTAGGGAGCCAACAGAGAACATCTGCATGAAAGTGTGTCCCCACATTGCCAATGTGGGAAATTCAGGGCACCAAGCCTGTCTCTGTCCGTCCTCCAGGTCTCAGGCAAGCTCTGTCCCAGGGTGGCCTGATCCACACAGCAGCCGTGGCAAGACATTGATTTGGAGGCTCTCCCGTGGCACCCATCACTGGCCACACACTCAAACTCCACAACTTGGGAGTTTGAGCCAGACTGAGCCATCAGAGGACACAGATAGTAAGCTTTGTGCCCACCAACACCACACCTCCAGAGACATTTGCAGGATCAGTCCTGCAGGCCAGATGTGACCCAAGCTGAGAGCAGCATTCCTCTCCCACCACCAGCCTGCCAACTGCAGTCAGTGCTGAAGGTTTTTCTTGTTGAGAGCCTGTCCCACAGAGCCCCCTGAAGTTATGGGCAGAGAAAGCCCTGCAGGACAGGCAAACGCTTTCTGCCCACCACCCAGGGTTGCTGCAACTGTTTCTTTATCAGCAAGACGGCAGTGGTGGGCAACACATCCTTACTGTAATGGGGCTGGGAAGCACAGGCAGATGGGAATGCTCGGCACAGGAGAGCAGACGTGACCTTGGTCTCTCCAGGGGGCAATTTGGTAGCACCCCTTTGTGCTGAGACATGCAGATATCCCCAGAGACCAAGTAGCAGCTTCCACTTCTGCCTGGCTCCCAAGGAGCTGCTCCCAGCACCAGCCTCAGCCATGCATCAAAGCTAATGCCCGAGATGGGAAACACTTGCCTCCGCAGCTCCATGTGCAAGTGGAAAAGCCTGGGATTTACAGTGCTGACTGCTCAGCATGCTCGTGTTTTGCTGAAGACATCATAAAGTACACAAAACCATCAAGGGTCAGAACAAACTGGGCACGCAGGCTGCATCTCCTCTGGGTATGCAATGTTTTACAGCTCTACCTCCCACCAAATCATGGTTGTAGCCAGAGGTGCATGCATGGAGGGGAAGTCAAGGGACCACTGGGATGGAATTCTTCAACAGCTTTAAATGAGACACTCTCACAAGATATCTCCCAGCCTAAAGGAGTCCGTGCATCCACAGCAGAGGCTCCCACCTGCCCCTGGGGACTGCAGAGAACCACATTCGGCCCCACCACTTGCGGAACACAGTCTCACAGCTCACAGCTGGCAGCACAGCATCTGGCCTCGTCTACAAAACTAAGAGGGATATTTGCAAACTCTTAGAGGTGCAAGAAAAATTGCTGTAGAATGGGCAAAGTCAAGACCAAGCAGAAGACTGGATCCTTAAGCTGCATGGCTGAGCGGGATTCAGGCTTGTAAAGCATATGGGAAGCCTGGTCAGCAGGAGCAAGAGAC
>NW_009650172.1:2498808-2501293 GCF_000708025.1 Charadrius vociferus | reverse complement strand
CTTCCAAGCAATATTCTGCAGCTCCTCAGCAGACAGCTCCACCTTACAAGCCCTACTGTAACAGCAAAGGGAGCAGGGAGCTGCCTACACTTCTCTGCAATGTAAGCTCTGCAACTGCTGCAAAGATCACTGGCTAAAAATAACTTCAAAAAGGGCATCTGACAACTCTGCAGAGAGCATGAGAACACTCCCACCTGGGTGTCCTAGGCAGGCTCCAAGAACTCAGGAGTTTGCCCCAGGAAAGCGCAGGGAGATGGCCAGAGGTACAGGCAGGTTCACCACAGCGTGTGGGGCTGTGCTGTCACAGGCTGGGAGCGCGGGCACCTGAGCTATATTCCCAGCTCTGCAAGCCCCAACATCCCTCAAGTGATACCCCCAAGACATCCCCAGAGCAGGGGAAGGTGACACAGCTCAGGACGCTTGCAGAGCCTGTCTCTCTGCGGACAGCACCCTGCAGGCAGCGCAGACCTGCAGAGACCTTCAGAGCAAGCAGGGGCACCACATGTAACATGGCCATGGTCACAGGGAGCTAAAGAACAGTTTTGCTTTTTAAATAAACTTAACTGTTACAAGCTTACACACGTTATCTGCAGGGCCTGACTTTTACTTGCAGGGCAGATGAGGGGCAGGAAGCGTCTGGACTTACCAAAGACTCATAACCCTCCTCCCCGTAGCCTCCCAGTCCAAGACAAAAACACTTCAACTTGCAGCCAAGCTACACTCTGGAAGGAGCAGGTTAAGAAATGCCAACGGGCATTTCTAACATTAACAGCAACAGTGAGGGCACCGCGGATTCTTCCTGGCACAGACAGCTACTAGTAATAGGTAGCAAAAGAACTCTCTCAAGGGCGAGCAACATCTTTCCACTGCCTTTTCAAGCAACGCTGTTCCCCGAAGAGGACTTCTAGGAAACTTTTGACACACGATCATGCACTGCACTGAACCCTGAAATGCCAGGCTCAGGCAGAACAAGACGGCACAGGAACACCCCCCACTCCCCCCATTCTCTAAGGAAAACCAAGCCCTAAACTAAGGGGGTCTCTGCTGGGAAAGCCGGTGGTTCCCAGACCCCAGGAAGCATCGCACTGGGGATGCAGCCAAGGTCACCCAGCTGAGCGGACTCCAGAAACTGTCAAAACCAGGCAGCTGGGCTGGCTCAGGCCCCCACAGCTGCTGAGCCACCCTGCTCTACCCAGGCAGGGAGAAAGGCACCCATCACCCCGCCACCCCTGTGGGAGAGGTTCCTCCAGCACCAGTGCCTGACCCGGCTTGTCTGGTGCAGACAAGTCTCTGGCCAGCAGAGCACTTAAACAGCAATTCCTCTGCCATCATGGAAAAGCCTCCAAGGACATCTGTAAATACTATCCATCGGGTTAAACGGTTCAGGGAGAGGGGCTGGAAAAGTCAGCAGAGCTCCCAAGCAAATGCCGCGTCAGTCCCTCACGGGCGGGCTGGGGCCCCTGAGAAAAGGCACAAGTTGATCCAGCTGCTGCTGAGGGTGGCGAAGCACAGCAAGGACACCTCGGCGTGGGGAGAGGAGGGCACCCGAGGCAAGGCTGCAGGGGCCCAGGGGCATGCAGGCAGGCCAAACTGCGGAGGAGCCGGAGGGTTAGGCTCTCCTCCAAGCCAGCTCAGAGACCAGCTGATAGTTCATGACCTAAAAAAAAAAAATAAAAATCAGCAGTGGGGGAGAGGGAAGGCTGACATGAGCGGGAACTACAGGAGAGCAAGGACAGACACACAAGGCATGGTAGGACTCGCGACTCCTTATAAAATACAGAAAAAAAAAAAAAAAACCAACAAAAAAACCAACCCAACCCACTCACCTTTGGGGGCAAACGATTTGCAAATTAAAAGGGGGGTGTCCACCCTCCAGGAGGGAGCCGGAGCAGTCTCCTCCACTCCTGCTGCACCGCTCTGCCTGTTCTGCCAGGCTCTAATGAAAAGCTAGTTAACAGTTAATTATTACCCATTCAGACACACGATCCCCTACTCTGACCGACTGCCGGCCGGGAGGGATAAGACAGTCACGTGATGCAAAAATCCTGGCCTTATGAAAGCACGGGCAACTATATTTAGTTGGAAAAACGATGACCTAGCGAGCCTGGCCCTCCCCGGCCCCCCCTTCGAGGAGCTGACCTACCACCTCCGGAGATCCTACCCTACCTCCATGGTACCTGGGAAGTCCCTCATCCAGCCAGGAGGTGTTACACCAAGACTGGGATGCCCGGCACGGGAGCGAGCCCGGTGCGGATGCACATGCACGGGCTGTCCGGGGGGGCTGGGGGGAGCAGACCAGTGCACAGCTCAGGCTGGGGGGACCTTCCCTGCCCATCCCCGGTGCTGTGCAGCAGGTCACCTTGTGACCAGCGGCCAAAGCTGATAAGCACCAAGAGCAACAAACAGGGCCCAGCCCAAGGTCCTGGACCTTATCTTAAAAACGGGAGGCACATTGGGAACGTGACCAGTGTGACCAGTGCAGGGG
>NW_009650172.1:2489746-2497909 GCF_000708025.1 Charadrius vociferus | reverse complement strand
CCAGCACCAGTGCCTGACCCGGCTTGTCTGGTGCAGACAAGTCTCTGGCCAGCAGAGCACTTAAACAGCAATTCCTCTGCCATCATGGAAAAGCCTCCAAGGACATCTGTAAATACTATCCATCGGGTTAAACGGTTCAGGGAGAGGGGCTGGAAAAGTCAGCAGAGCTCCCAAGCAAATGCCGCGTCAGTCCCTCACGGGCGGGCTGGGGCCCCTGAGAAAAGGCACAAGTTGATCCAGCTGCTGCTGAGGGTGGCGAAGCACAGCAAGGACACCTCGGCGTGGGGAGAGGAGGGCACCCGAGGCAAGGCTGCAGGGGCCCAGGGGCATGCAGGCAGGCCAAACTGCGGAGGAGCCGGAGGGTTAGGCTCTCCTCCAAGCCAGCTCAGAGACCAGCTGATAGTTCCTGACCTAAAAAAAAAAAATAAAAATCAGCAGTGGGGGAGAGGGAAGGCTGACATGAGCGGGAACTACAGAGCAAGGACAGACACACAAGGCATGGTAGGACTCGCGACTCCTTATAAAACACAGGAAAAAAAAAAAAACAACAACAAAAAAACCAACCCAACCCACTCACCTTTGGGGGCAAACGATTTGCAAATTAAAAGGGGGGTGTCCACCCTCCAGGAGGGAGCCGGAGCAGTCTCCTCCACTCCTGCTGCACCGCTCTGCCTGTTCTGCCAGGCTCTAATGAAAAGCTAGTTAACAGTTAATTATTACCCATTCAGACACACGATCCCCTACTCTGACCGACTGCCGGCCGGGAGGGATAAGACAGTCACGTGATGCAAAAATCCTGGCCTTATGAAAGCACGGGCAACTATATTTAGTTGGAAAAACGATGACCTAGCGAGCCTGGCCCTCCCCGGCCCCCCCTTCGAGGAGCTGACCTACCACCTCCGGAGATCCTACCCTACCTCCATGGTACCTGGGAAGTCCCTCATCCAGCCAGGAGGTGTTACACCAAGACTGGGATGCCCGGCACGGGAGCGAGCCCGGTGCGGATGCACATGCACGGGCTGTCCGGGGGGGCTGGGGGGAGCAGACCAGTGCACAGCTCAGGCTGGGGGGACCTTCCCTGCCCATCCCCGGTGCTGTGCAGCAGGTCACCTTGTGACCAGCGGCCAAAGCTGATAAGCACCAAGAGCAACAAACAGGGCCCAGCCCAAGGTCCTGGACCTTATCTTAAAAACGGGAGGCACATTGGGAACGTGACCAGTGTGACCAGTGCAGGGGTGGCATTCAGCAGCAACACTCCAGCTGCGGGCCTCTGCACACCCAAGGCTGGCAATGGTCAGAGCTGGTGACAGGAGTTTGCCTCTCTTGGATCAGCTCACCCCTCTCTCTCCGCAGGGTGGCTGGGTGAACGAGACAGACATGGCCACGCTGAGAATGAAGAGGGAGAAAAGGCAGCCATGCAGTGGTCACACACACATGCCACCACCACCAGAGAGAATGTCCCTGAAAAACAGTGTGTGGCAACAAAGAGCATCACCTGCTCCCCCTCCCACCACAGTGGAAGAGCTTCAAAGAAAAAAAAAAGGAAAAAAAAAAAAAAGCCTGAGGACCAGACATCATTAATCTCTTGTCATCAGCAGAGGGGTGCTCTCCGCCTGCATCCCACTGCAGCCGATGAGACAGCACAATCAGCAGTGCCCGTAGCGTGAGCAAGAAGAGATCACCGCATCGCTGCCGAACCCACACCATGACACTGATGCGATCCCTTTAATGGCTGTCAGCCTCTTCTGCAGCTGCATCTGAGGACTTGGAAGCTGACAAAACCCTTCCTGGGAAGCATCTGGTACATCTCACTGTAAATATTTAACAACGAAATGACAGGAATTGAAAGCCAAGTGCCTGCCGCGAGACCCTCCTGCTCCACGCGTTCGCGCTGTCTAGGAGGGGACTGTGCAGCTTCCACCATCCGCGCCAGCAGAACGGGGCGAGAGGTCGTACAAGGCAAAGGTGCAAACTCTGCAAAACATGCCTCTGGAAAACCTATCATCTCAAAGAGAGCCAGAGACTGGATTTCTAGAAAGGCGACTGTGATGCAATTTAAATAACATCATTCTTAGTTCTTCCCTGCTGTGATTCCCATACCTGACTTTGGCTACTCCCGCACAGGGATCTCCGCAGGACCAGTGTGTCCCCTGTGCAGTGGCTACTTGCAAAGCGACTGGCCAGACCTCATCCTTGATGCCTACACCAGGTCAGCTGCAAACCTGCCTCCCCGACCATGTATAATAAAAGAACACAGAGCAGCAGCTCAGCTTGCGAGGCCAAGGAAGACAAAGCCACCACCAGGCAGAAATCCAGCCCTGTCTCTTGGGGTGGGGGAAAGCAATAGCGATTTAGGGGTAGGACCAGGTGCAGCAAACATTCCCAGGAATTTAGAGAGGCCAGACATAAGTCATCTACTAAAGAGGTGTCTCCAGAAATGAGTTGAAGAAATCCTACAGTCCCATAACCACCTGGATTAAACTAAGCATGGGTATGGGGGCTTCCTCCCGTTGGCAAATCCAGAGCATTGTAACTGTGACAACAACAAGGCAGCCAAATATCCCCGCAATCTTTGAGAGCGGGCAGAAACGCTTCTTTTTTTTCCCTACTTAAGGATTACTGTACCTCATCCAGGCTGATTTCAGGGCATGCTCTCCAAGCACAAGATAGAACATCTTCACTTATGCCCCCCACCTTAAGCCAGACACAGTGAAATTCAAGATTTTTTCTTAATAACTTTGATATAACAAATTCTGCCAACTTCCTTCCTGGGTGCATGATCACGTGGATCCTGCTGCATAAACCACTCTCTCCAATCCAGGTAATTCCAGAGCTACAGGTGGCTGCCTCCCCTGCCTCAATACACAGCGTGAGAGTAAAAACACCCTAATCAAAGCGAACCTTCCCAAAGGAGTCAGGAACACCTGGCTACAAAAGAGTGCAACACAGTACTTCCCCTCGTAATTTCAAGATCCATCTCCCCCCCCTCTTCTTTATAAAGGATTAAAAAATCACTTCCTTGCAGTGGGAGCATCACCCACATCTCTTTATGGAAAACTTCACAATGTTTAATTCAAAGTGGCATTTATAACTCAAGAAAGATATCTCAGTCACTGCTGACAATTCTCCAAAATGATCAGCTCAGAGTGCAGAAGATTACAAAAAAAAAAAAAAATCATTAGGAGTAGTGAGACCAAGACACAGCATCACTTGCTGCTGTGTTTAACACCAGCGCATCTACAACTGCACCCCTGCAGTCAACTCTGGTCTCTGCATTTCAAGCTGTGTTAAAGATGCACAGAGAAAAGCAACTGAATCACCCAAAGGCAGCCCCTTCGGAGGTGAGACTAAAAAGGCTGGGATCCCCCACTGCTGAGAGGAGGAGGGCTGGCTGCAGTGTATGATACCAGGACACAGAACAGCACACGAAGCTAACAGGAGATCCATTTAAAGCAAAAGCAAAAAAAAAAAAAAAAGTATTTCCTTAAATAGCGGGCAAACTTCACCACCCCATGTGGCAGTAAGTCCTGGGAGATAGACAGCATTGACAGCCTTGCAGAGGGGTTAGGTGTTCGAGGCCAACATGCCCACAGAGGTCCAGGTACAGATGTGTCCTCACAGCCTTCCTCTAACAGCAGAAGTGGGGAACGTGAGAGTCCGTCTCTCTGCTCTGCCACCACACCGCCAAGCCCAGCCTCACGTCTCTCAGAGCGTTGAAGTCTCTCAGTTTCCCACCTGAACTCCAGATCACATGGTTTGAAGTGGCTTCTTCTGAAAAGCACCCTACGGCTGCTGAATCCTAGTCCCTGGATGTGGAAGACTGAAGGACCGAGGAACTGTGTTAGACAGAAGGAAAGTCAGTCACCTCTCTCCGAGAGCAGCTGTTAGGTAACTGGGACGCAAACACTGCTGCCCTTCCACCTCCATAGCGCTTGCACGTGACACCAGGCTGAGGGCAGAACGCCTCCAGCACCCATACACTAACAAGCAGGAACATGCTTTGGGGCATGCTACAGCTACCGTGTGTACAAAATGGCTGATTTTTGGCTCAGGCTCCCCACCTATGCAAGTTCCAACTCTGTTATGACAACTCAGCATCCTCTGTCACTATGCTAACCGCTTCCTTGGGCGGAAGAACAACGGACTTCTCATCAAGAGGGGAAACCAGCCATACAGACCCACCTGGCCTTACAGGATTAACCTTAAAAAAATAGGCATTGACACAGATACAGGAGTCCTGGTGATTTGCAGTAACAGACCCGAGCAAATTAAACTCGTTGAACAACCTCAGCAATGAAAGGGAGGTGACGAGTCAAACCCAACAGCCTCAGGAGCGCACAATAACTTGGGTGATGGGAGCAGGTACGCTGCAGGCAAGGCTGCTGCCCCCCACCAGTGGTGCTACCGTGCCTTTGCCTCCTGCGTTCACACTTCACTGTGGTTTGAGACACCAGGGCTTCCAGATAAGCTTAGTGCACGGGAAGAAAAAGCACAGCACCAGCTTTAAGGCTTTCCTGGAGAAGGCACGAGAAAGGACTATGTAGTGTCCTGTGTAGCTACCATTAAGAGAAATCCTGTTTAAGCTTTCACTTACCTCCTTACAAACATGAATTTGTAAAAAAAAAAAACAAAACAAAACAACACAAACCTAAGCTCTGTAGGTAATGTTTTCTGCAACACTACTGACTTGTAGCATGCACTTAGTGAAACGCTATCTGCTGCAGACACACACTCACGCCCCACCCTGGAGGCAGCTGCAAATGTCCCCAACCAGCTGGACAGAGAGCAGAGGATGGAGTTGTGCCAACCAAAGGACATCTCCGAGTCTGCAGCACAGGCAGACAAAAGCCAACACCTGATGAAGGCAGATCTTTAGCGCAGTGGAGAAAAGTCTCTTATGAACTCAATACATGGAAATACACCTTTGCTCCTTCAAAACCAGTTTTAACATTTTACTCTCGCACCATGTTCTGAAAACAAGAAAAATCATTAAAGACTTACAAACGGGTTGGGTTACTACTTGGGTTACTCCTCCAACACCTATAGAGGCATCTTCGGCAACGCTGATATACCACAGCCTCGTTAGCTGGCTAGAGCTCTGGAAACACATACACATGCATGACTTCCAGCCCTCTGTCCAGTTCACGAAGTCAAATTACACTGCATCCAATGTTACACCAAACTGCTCGAAACCAGTGAGTTATTTTTACTGAAATCAGCTTCAAGACAATGGAGTTGATTTCCATACTTCCAAATCCTGATCATGCAATGCCTCCACAATCAGCAGCGATTTATCCTCGCACTATCACATGAACTGGGGAAACGTGATCCCAAAAGCGAAAGATGCCAGCAGGAGGTGCACATAGTGATATGTCTGAGGTCACACAAGGCCAAGCCAGGCACTGACCCCTATTCCCAGTGCCTTTGCTATGAGACATCTCCACAAGGCACTACAGCTTTGAGACAACAGGATCTTACTGGTTGGTCATGGTACCACTGGGTAAAACGCAAACCTTTCCTTCAGTCTTGGCACTTCAACATCAACCCGGATGAAGAGCTCCTTTGGGAGAGGCAAGAACTGAGTTAATCAATACTTGCTTTTAAAAACTACATCCCTTTCCTGATTTGGGACCTACCTCCAGAGGAGTCTCCCCTCCCTCCCTAGGACCCCAGCCCATTTCTAAAGGGTCCCTCCTGGTGAGGCTGCATGCACCCCTGGGGCCAGGAAGTTTTCATCGGTCTTGCACTGATGGCAACGCAGTGTGTATCTCGGTTGTCATCAACAGCGACACTCAGCAGCAACAACAGGCTAAACAAGCCAAGGGGGAGGTCTGCATATTTTCGAAGTATTACAAATTCCAATATACATCTTCAGGGTCATGGACACATCAAGCTGTATACAACTAACATACAGACTAACAGCAGTTCTGAGTTACATTTGCATCTTGACAAATCAATGTTTTTAGTTACGTGTGATGATCAAGTCCTACAAGTTCCCAAACTCTTTCACCCTGAACAGCCAAATTTGTCATGATACAATGTATGGGAGGAAAGTAACCTTCCAGCAATTGCAGTTGTCACTACACAAAAGCATAAAGCATGTCACTGACATGAAGGGATGGCCAAATATTAGAGGAGCTTTTTTGTTTGGTTGGTTTTTTTGAGGAGTTTTATTTTGTTTGGTTTTTGGGGTGGTTTGGAGTTTTGTTTGTTTTGGGGTTGGGTTTGTTTGTTTGGTTTCTTTTTAAATTAATGTCTGTCTGTTGCATATTCCTGTACTAGTCTTCTAAATTTGGTTAGTGCTGACTCTTCAGAAAGAGAAATGCAGGGAAGGCATGGGAGAGGCAGGTTCGAAGAACTCCATTTTTAATTAGTACATACCAGATTGGCCGTCAGTTGGAAATATATCTGTAAAAGAAAAAAAAAGAAAAAATTAGTATTGGTTGCAGCTGGAGTACGAATCATATTTAAAAGGTCCCTCCTCTCTTGATTTGTTTGCTTTAGCTAAACAGAGGAAGTATTTTCTTAGTATCCCAAGTTAAACATCAATCCAGCTTGGAACCCACCTCAATTCAACCACTTGTTGCGGGAAAGATTTTGAAGGAGTCTGTGTTTACCTGAATGTATTGCTCTCATAAATAAACTTCTACATTGGCTTCTAACAGACAGCGGTGAGGAATAAAAAGCTCATGAGATGTACAAAGCTCCACATGATGAGCTAGTTGATGGCGTCCCCACGCTCCCCCTGGACAGCATTATCAATTGGAAACCTGCACAGAGAACACCTAACACAGTGACCAGCTGGGGAGCGCAGGTGGCAGCCAAAGCAAAAGGCAAAATGAGCATTTTCCTGATGGCTCTTGGTTTTCATAGCCACAAGGGACATCAACAGCTGTGCCCGGCTCCAACACAGCACCTATTCCATAGAACGGGCAGCCAGAAGCATGCACCCATCACCCGAATGGGCGCCCAGTGGCATGGCACAACGCATGACCCTGAGGGAATGCCTTCACCTTCCCATCTCAGGTGGCTCTGTCAGCAAGCACAGCCCACGGCGCAGAGCTGCTGGAGTCTAGAGGGTTTCAGATCCCGAAACAGATTATTCAACCTTCCCACCCCCCAAGCTCTTTCAGTTAGAGGTACAGGCCCTTCTCCTCATGGACCCTATTTATTGCTGGAGGGAGACATTCACCAAAGTAGCTGGGGAGGATCAGATGAAAAATTCGTTCTTTTGAGGAGCACACAGGACAGCACGTGTGGAGAAATCCTGTCGATAAAGGCTCCCTTACAAACTATGAAAACAGCACTTTTGAGAGCACAGCACACTGTGTTCTTCAAGGAATTTGGAAGAGGGGGAAGGGAGGCTGCCAGCGAGCCAAGGTCCTCCTAGGACAGGGGCAGGCCCTTGGCTCCTGCTTATCAGCTGCCCAAAACACACATTCAGCTGAAAAGTCACAAAAGTTGCAGCAAGGACTACCCCTTGGACAGGGCAATGCTCTCTGGCCTGGGCTCAACCAATGCAGAAACAGCAAAAACACGCCTCTACCAAAGAGCTCCTATTCCTCTACTTTTGACTGCACTGTGTTCAAGGCATCCTCAGGCAGGGATGCTTCATCCCACGTATGAGCAGCACAAGCAAGCATGAAAAAAAAAAAAAATATTCACAATTCTCCCTGACATTACACACAGTTACGGTCTGCAGCCACATTGAAGGTATGATCCCAGGGAAAAACCAACATATCCAAAAAATCCTCCAAGCACCAGTCTGGATCCTTTGCAGACTGTGTGTTCTACTGCAACCCTCCAGCAGCACATCACCCAGGTGCCTCTAAACATCTTGTATTTCTGTGATGGTTGCTGACGAGGTCAGGCTCCGACAATAGCGAGTAGAAACACGCTGTATTTGGATCTAACAGGTCCCAAACAAGAGGCAATTTCTGCGTTTCTCTACTTGGGTAACTCCCAGACAGCTTCTCTGCAGACGAATAAGGGAGAAGCACTAGTTAACGAATATCGCACCTGTTTAGAGCAGCTAGCTGTAATGGCTATTACCAGCCCCACCCCCCAATTTAAATAGTAATATTAATAATACTACAATGGCTGAGAAAAGGAATTCCTTTGTGCCAGCCAAGAACTACAGGCCTTAACAACCATTCCCTTTGC
>NW_009650172.1:2475988-2489725 GCF_000708025.1 Charadrius vociferus | reverse complement strand
TCACATCCCGGCTAGCCCATCCTCCCAGCTCTGCCAAATGCACACCGCAGCCCAGCTAGCCATCTGCACGACCAGCGAGCCACGAGAGGTCCTGGCTACCCTGGCTTCTAGAAACCACAACAACTAAGTAACAGATTTGCCACCACATTTACTAGAAAAGCTGTGGAAACTCCTCAGTGGCTTAGGTCAGTAGAAAGCAAGGACCACAGATGATGGGCAGGGGCAGATATTGCTCACACTCACCTCAAGAGGTTTGCTAGTGCAACTCCTGTCAGGGAAGGACACTTGCCTCCAGTCCTCAGCCCTCTTGTCTGGGAGAGGCTGAGCCTGTCCAACTCATCACACCTACCATTAAAGCAGATTTGCCTCCAAGCTCTCCAGAGCAGAGACACAGAGCACTGGGCCTGCAGGCCTGCCAAGAACGAGCACAGAGCAATCAAGCTGCAGGACTTGCTCTTCTGAAAAACAGGGTTGCTGGGAGGACACATATGAGGCAGGGCTGGTCAGGGACTGCCAGGCACAATGACCCTTAGGGACCCCTTCCTCCCTTGCAAGCACAAGCGACTAGATTAGAAATTAGCCTGCCAATTAAGGGCAGCACCTGCAGTGCCCAAGAGAAGTCTAAATCGGGCAGCGCTTTCTTTTCCCAAGAAAGCCATGGTGGGGAAGGAGACCGAAACCTGTGTGGCTGACAGGGCAAAGATAGACCCCTAGGGCTGCTCTCCAAGGAGCCCGTCTAGCATACTGCAGGGCTGAGGCTGCCTGTCCAGGTCAGCTCCCTTCCCGGCGCTCCTGAGGTTAAAAAAAAAAATAATAAAAAAACCCCAACAAACACAAAGGACCCAGCCACAGAGAGCAGGCTGGGATTTCGGACACAGAAAGCCAAAGCCAGCAAACCAGCCCCTCCGATTCCTCCCACCACACACACCACCTTCCCATTGGCCTTTCCCCAAGGCACTCTGATGCCGGGTATCCCGATGCAGGCCAGATGCTGCAGAGGACAATGCTCCACAGCAGCTCTCCACCATCCCAGCAGCAGCAGCAGGCGCTCCCCGTGTGGGAGCCGGGCAGCTCTGCCCCTGCCTGCACCACATCTCCCAGCCAAATCCAGAGTGGGCTGATACAAAACTGCCCCCAGGCAGGCAAACGGGAAGGAGCAAGCAAGAAGTAATAATATCGCGATGCAAGCAAGGAAGACCCGTGAAATTTGGGCCTCGTGGTCTCACATTTCCTTCCCCTTCCTGCATGCAGACACTTTGTTTCACAGCATGAACCCAAAATGAGAAAGAATTGGTGTCTAAACAGAGGGATTATAATTACCACAGGCACCAGTAGCACCATTGTAGCACTAGTCTCTGCCGAGCTAGGTATTTCCCAAGCTCTTTACCATCCTACTCAGCTTACATTATCCACACAGCCTACAACATCTCAGCGGAAAACACGTTCCACGAATCTCCCTGTTATCAGCAAAGGGGGGTGGAGGAAGGAGCGAGCAGGAGGAGGTCAAAGGTGCGCGTTGCAGCCGGCAGGATGCCGGGATGGGCACGGAGCATCCCCTTCGAGCATCTCTTTTGGGACTGTCACATGAGGGTGCAGACACAGAACAGAGGTGCTTGCTCTGAACACCGATACCCATAGCTGCTGCACACAAAGCCCAGGAGGCACAACCAAATTGAGGGCAGTCATCCTTATTTTAGGTGGTGCTGGGGGGTGGATACAGAATCCCAATTTTTGCCTGATGGTATTTTTAAACACAGGAGGAGATCGTATGCTAAAATGGGGCATCTGAAGAGAAAAGCTGATGCATCCACACACATACGCCACCCCCCAGGGGCTATCTGGCCACCGCTGCTATTCAGGTATCTGGGACAGGTCCAGAAAGGCCACCCCATTTACAAGCCCACATCTCCCCTCCACTGCTCTTCCTCTCACTGCAGAAGCACGCTGCCAACCAGGCCCTCTACCAGCTATGCTTCAGAGCCAAATCCGAACACCCTCGCAGGAAGCCTGCCTTCTCCCTGCTCGGGAGCTACAGCTGGGAAGGAACCTCCGCCACCTGCTGCTGTCCCCAGCCCACCCTGCCACCAGCACCCCTCTTCCGCCACCGATGCTGCTTCTTCCCAGCAGGGCCCGGGAGGCAGCGGCTGAAGAGCAGCTCATTAGCCCTGACGCAAGAGAAATGCTGACTCGTTATTACAGCAACCCGCAGCCGTAACTGCCGAGAGGGGCAGCATGGCCGCAGGCTCAGCGCCAGCGGGAACCAGCTCCCTGCGCCCCACCGCCTGCAATTACCCTTCTGCTCCCCAAACTGAAGGGGGGAAAGAGGACCTCAGTGTGCTTTATGTCACCTGCCAGTCATCAAAGCACACTGACTGGTACCACTGCACCTCTGTGCTGAGTGAGGGCTGCTCCGCTGCGTGCACAGGTACCCGCATACATGATAGCATGCTCCTCAGCTGCTCCCAGCGGGACGCGGGGTTCATCCACACCGCCGCTGCTACAGGAAGACACCAGCTGATTTGTTCTGGCATTCGACCCACTAAGTTGTAACTAAATCATCCTCCACGTTTTGCAGACAAAGACTTGGACATCAGCAAAAAAAAAAATGACCTCTCCAAGGTCACACAGGGACTCGGCAGCAGAGACGTGACCAGAACTTGGTCGTGATGGCTCGAAAGCTGGAGGGCTGCGCTGGCTGCCCGGGAGAGGGACAGGGAAGGGAAATGCTGGCGGATGGCAGGAGCGCTGGGGATCTCTCCTCCTAACCTGACCTGCCGCCCGGCGGGGACGATTCAGTTCTGCTCCTCTGGCTACAATGGCAATCCTCCCAGTGCAAACAGCACAGGCAGGGAAAAGGTCCAAATTACATAGTCCAGTGTCTGCTGCAAAGAGACCAGTGCTGCTTGAATCTCTTCTCCCTCCCCAGGCAACATTTCAGCTCAAATCTCTATCACCTGGCTCCCCCTCAGAGGCCAAGGCAGTGCCTGTACAGGTTCCCAAGACAGTTACAGGCCTCTTCAAAGCAACACTCAGCAGCAAAGGGGGCGAGGTCTGTTAGGAAAAAGTAGCAAAGCAAGAAACCCCAAACCCAAAGATTAGCATGGCCAATTAAGCCCCTCCTGAGATCTTGCTTGCTTCCTGCTCCCCTCCTTCGTTACCTGCCGAGCAGGCTCAGGGAGGGTCCAGCTCTCAGCCACCCAGATCTTCCCAACCCTCCCCAGCTGCCAGGTCTGGGCAAACACTTCCCATGCCTCTTAACAATGCTTGGCTACTGTAATAAGAAGTATCTTTACCCCCTCAAAGAGAAGCTGAAGCTTGAGACAGATGGATCAACCCTAATCTGATGCTGGTTATGTCCTAAGACACCAATACGGTCTGTGCAAGAAAAAGATAAAAAGCTACAGAAGCATTTATCAGGTCCCAAATCCGTTTCTCTGCAAGGGCATCCAGACAATTGGACCCCACCCGGTAAGTGGTTTTCTGCTCTCCATCCAGAAGAGAGGCTTGGTTCAATCTCAGACACCCCCCAACACATACACTGGCTGAAGAGCAGCAGCCAGTGTGAGCTCCGACATCAATTTCCCACAAACCACGTGGAAACAAATGCTTTAAAGAGGTTTTCAGTGTATAAATGACTGCGGTTTTGCTGAAGCTCAGCTGGGGTGTCCCTGACACGTAGTCAAAAAGGGATGAAGACCTCCAGTATGACCAAACTGAAAGAGGAACAACCCTTAAAAGAAACCTATCTACTCCAAAATCAGAGCATTATGTCTGAGATAGCTCCCTAGCTTTAACTTCACACCACACACTAAACTAAATTAGTACCTTAATGACGATGTTCAGTCTCTTCTGGACAGAGGGAGAGCAGAGCTGACCGGGCAGGGCTGAGAGTCTGGCTGAACACACGGTCACCAGTGGGACCGGCACTGTGCCCGGCAAAAGCACCTTTCAGAGATCCGCTTGGAAGAGGGTCCAGGTCTCTTCTCCGAGCACCAGAGATGCCAACAGGGTTCTGGGGAATGCATCTGGTCAGCCTGACCAGAAAAAAATGAGAGCCCTCCAGACAGTCCTGCGAATCCAACACTCACATATGCGCAGGCACACAGGGAATAACTGTAAGGTCACGGCTGTTTTTTCTCCCATCCACTTATCAGTGCTTGCACTAGAGAGAACAAACACTGGGTGTTCTCTCCCATTAACTCCTTCCCCCCCATCTCCAAAATGAAGAAGCACCAAAGCGCTGCGGCTCCAGACATGAGTCCCAACACTCCCATCCACACATCCGACAAAGCTGCAGAGAAAGTAGAAGGCACATTAAAAGTGCCTGATTACTGTTCCCATGAAGCAGCTGGTGACCCAGCTCTCTGCCTCACATCCTTTAATCACCAGTAAGCCCGAAGTGACACCGCTGGAAGTCTCCAGCCTTCCAGGAGACCAACCCTACATGACCACAGTCACCCTCCCCAAACTGTTCTTTACAATACTGGATATTGAACAGGCAGTAAAGTTTCAGGCACGATGAAGCAAAATTAACGTGCATCAGACTCTTATTGAAATACAGCAATCATTTTGGCAAGGCCCAGAAGCCAACTGGATCCCACGCTGTGGAAACCAATACAGTACAGGGTATCCCTCTGACAGGGTTATTGCACACTGCTCTGCAACACACTTTTCTGTGTGCACATCCAGGGCAGGCAGTCCCAGACACCACAGCAAAGCTTTGCCTAAGGACAGCTCAATGAGGAGCGAGCAAGATGGATCCTTCTCCCTACAGAGAAGGACCCATCACTGTAGCCAGAAATCCAGCCTCTCCATCAAAGATGATCCCCCCTCCCTCCTCAAGAGCACCATCATCACAGGTATGCCCTGTAACATCAGGAAGGGATGCCATAAACCCCTGTGAAAACCACAGGAACTGAAAATTGCAAGGTGCTCTCCACCTCAGGGCTGCAGGCAGAGGGCAAAGCAGGGGGTCTGTAAGATACACAAGGCAGCACAGTGAAGACAACATAATTAAATCTCTTAACTGAATTAGAAATCATCAGACTCACAGTCTGAGATGCTCCCCCCCTCCGGTCCAGGCTATCTGGTTGATTTTAATCAAACACACAGCTTCTCCAATCACCCTCCAAACTCCATCCTCGCTTGGTTCCACTTCTCTGCTATTAATTAGATCAACTCAGATTTCAGCTCCAACTGAAGTTAAGAGCGTTGTCTGCCTGTAACCTGCCACATCTCCTCCAAATCATCTTCACAGTTGTACTTACAGGTTTAATTTCACATTTTAAAAGGGTGGGTCAGTTATAGCAAATTCCTCCCTGCACAGCATGCAAATGTCACATCTGTCACTCTCAGATTAAGAAAAGGGTAACTAGAAGAGTTCACCTGAGATTGGGAAGCCAAAAGAAATCAGTCCCCCTTTTGTTCAGCTCAGTGCAAGACCCTCTGCAGCAGTAGAGGATTTCTGAACACTCAGAAGATGCATTAGATAATATTAGGTATTCCCCCGAGCTCTCAAGGTTTAGCTGGGAGTTGGGAAGTGAAATTTAATATGATTACAGCCAGCAAAGTCTCATGCTTTGTCATCTGAGCACATGGTGGAGACACCTCCGTGATTCGCTTTTCTGTCTTGTTGGGTGGATCTCACGCACAAACATCCTATCGCTTCTATTGCAGTCAGAGTACAACCCCCTAACAACATTTTTGGGATGCATTTCTCCACATTTCAGAATCTGCTGCTACAATCACATAATTTCTCAGCACCATGCATACTGGTGCCCCTCTTTACCCTTAATTCTTTGCTGTTTTCCCTTTACTTGCCCCCCTGCAGAGCCTTGTAGCTGACTTGCCAACATGAGCCCATCTGGACATACACAGGTAGGGCGAAGTGCTTCCTTCGGTCACTCCTTTAAATATATTTTTTTTTTGTGCTAGATGAGCCAAAGAGCATTTCTATTTGTTATTATGGTCAAGTCTCTATTTTCAGTAGGTTTGCTCTGTGAAGCCGGGAGAGCAAACATAAACAGACATATCTCCTGAGCTACGTTGACTCTGTGACTATTTGGAAGGGCTACAGTAAAGGTGTAAAACTATTGTAGTGAGAATCCCAAGTGTCTTGCAGGAATAAAACTCAGTGCTTCTTTTGCAGCATTAAATAATAATAATAAAAAAATATCTGACCTTGAAGAATCTAAGAAATTAATTTCCTGTAGTTTGAAGTGAAGTGAATGTTGGCTTATCAAACATTTGAGTGTTGCTTATTAGCCATAAGTTCTCACTATTTCATTCCATCACTAGCTTCATCGTCTGCAAGTTCGCAAACCAGACAGTTTGGTAACTAACACTTGGTAAATTAACAATCACTCATTTGCACCACTGACCAGAAGCTTTCAAAAGCACAGTTATAAAGAAAAAACAAAAAACAAAAACACCAAGTGAATTTAGAGTGAAGATTGAATATATACTACAAATAATCTGCTCAGAGACAGTGATGAGGATTTAGCAACGTACCCACCTCCTGGCAGCACCCCGAGTTACCAGGCAGGTAAGACACCAATCTCCCCACACACCTTTTCTCTTACTTTCCCATCAACAAAACTCTACTACCCTTTCCTCATTTTTGTGGCTTTTCCAATTTCATACTTGTTTCCCCACATATTCAGTCAGGAAAAACTCACCTCTTTCCTCATTGTTTCAGGCTTCTTTAAAACCTAACTTATCTAGCCCTGAAAACTCTGTTCTCTCCATGCGCGCATCCGGCAGGCGAGTCAAAAAAGTCAAATGACTATCAGGAAAGGAGGAGAAGAGATAAGCAGCCCCCTGCGCCCTCCCTCTTGCCGGCAGATCCCTTCCAGCGCGCAGCCATGCCCTGCAGACTGCAGAGTCACTCTGCAGGAGCGCGGCACACGTCGCCGCTCAGCTGGAAAAACGTGCTCAGCAGCGCGCTCGGGACGGACCCCGCGTCCTCCCACCCCCCCCCGAGCCCGCGGGGCTGCACGGCCATACCTGGGCAGGCAAGAGCAGAGCAACACTGGGCTCCCACAGCCCCTCCGGCAGCGCTGGCCGCCGGCGGGAAGGACACGCAGCACATTTCCGACCCCCCGCCCAGCTTCCCAGTCACGGTTTAACTTTGCCTCGTGTGTCAAGGACACGTGAGGTTCACAAGCCCCATCCGAGCTCCCCTCTCTCCCTACTGTCCCCCTGGCTATCACTCTCACCATCACCAAGGCATCTCCTGCAGAGCCTGCCAGAGACCAAACAAGTAACCCCGTGGAGCACCAGAGATGCTTCTCCACCATCTTCCTTCCACCAGGGATGCCTCTCCTGAGCCTCACCAGAGGTCAGGGCCACTTTGGGGAGCAAGTCAGGAGTGGAGAGAGGCACCTGCAGGCATGTGGCCAGGCCCCGGGCCAGCTCTGCCTGCTAAAGCAGCAGGTTGCAGACCTGTTTCCAGCCACTTCAAGGGGTGCCCAGCCAGAAGCGAACGTGCTTCCCCAGGAGCGCAGGTCAGGGCAAGCTGTGCCCGCCAGCATGTCGTGCGTGCCACGCACACTCCGGAGGGAACCAGAGTGCTGTTTTCTAGAGCAAGCAAGTAAAGGGTGCCTGTGTCACCTCTGAGTGCCACCAGAACCAGACTGAGCGGCACTGACAGACCTCAGTCACACCAACAAACACCTCCACTGGCCATTTCTAAAGCAAACAGACTTCCACTTGACCCGTCATGCCAGAGCATCTAACCCAGCCAGGGCCACCACAGCCACCTCCCACACACCGTCAGCCCCAAGTTACCCGCAGCAGAGATCTCTACCAATCCTTCCGATTTGTGACCATGTAAAGAAACAGGATGACTCAAAATCAAAAACCCAAAAATAAAATCACAACCACCACAGAGTACTGAAGCGCACTGCGAGCTCCCATACAGCGCTGCAATACATGGAAGTGTTGAGGCAAGCTGCTGCTCCTAAGTCAGCTTTGCTCCAGAAGGACATTGAAGGTAAACCACCGATAATGCAGGTATTAAATCAGCCAGTTCACAGCCCTTCCTCCCTCTCCATGCATGTCATGGCAGAATATCCCCCAGCACATGTAGCTTTAATGCTGCGGGAAGAGCTCTTGATCGTGACAAAATCCGTAGTGAGTGCCACAGCGAAGCTGGGCCAGACGACTTGCTAAAAGGATGGCTCCGGCTGCTCAGCACAACACTGAAACCGGCAGAGCCACAACACACCACACACTGATTCGCTCAGAAAAGGCAATCCACCCACACCTGCCCACAGAAGCCCCCCCAAACTGTAACACAAATGTGTGCTCTGATAGAGGAAAGTTCAGTTAGGAGGATCTTCTGGGAACCTGCAATTACAGGATGAGCTTTTGTTTAGAAACATGTTGGCACTTGACTTGCCCACCGTTTCCACAACCCTTCCCAAAAAAAAAACCCAAACCCCAAACCACCAAAATTGTATCTTGCGCAGTATTAGAATTGCCATCAGCAAACGTATTTTCACCAAATGCATTTGCCAGTTTTCAGTTCACAGCTGTGGGACCTTCACATGCGCACCCACCTCCTCTTTCAGCCAAGCAATCCAGACAGACCCTGACCCGGGACTCTCCCCACAAAAGTCTGGCAATTGATTTATCCAAGGCCAAATTCAGTTCCTGCTTGTTCTGGCCACCAATTATTGTTGCCTAAATACACAAGTAGCTGCTTTAAGTTCTCATAGCACTGCATTAACTTCTCTGAAGCCTTTCTTTTACCTCTGCTTTGACCGGTTCAAGTTATGCAGCTGTATCATTTGCAACTAGATGTTCAGATTAGCCAGTTATTTCAACACAAGGAGAAAAGTCTCCCAACTCCACTCAGAGATCACTGACAAGGACCTGGACCTGCAGAAAGAGTTTGGAACTGAAGCCTGGTCTCAAGTGAAGAAAGGGACAAATGCAGAGCTGGCCGTGCCAGAGACCACACATCCACACAGAGCACCCAGAGCTTTACCCAGCCCCAGGAGACAACTTCTTGCCCATGCAAAGCTCCACCTAGATGGCATTACCACCATGAAAGAGCCCAGCAGGTATCACCAAGGTTGCCCCACCTCTATCCCTGAGCTCCCTGTGCGCACAGCAAGCCAGAGATCTAAGACAGCCAGCAGCGTGGAGGCTTAAGCCCTTGGTAGGAAGTCAGCAAAGGTTCCAATGCCAAAATGACCAGAAGATAAATAACATTTTAAAGACCATAATGTAAATGTGAATCGTGGTTGGGAATGAACAAAGCTCACCACTCCCAACTGGACTTATGGTAAGAGCAAAGCAAAAAGCCTTCCTAGCTCTCCTATCAGTTATCTGCCAGGTCTACAGCGAAGCCACCGTACCTCCGTTTACCTGGTCACTGAGACGGCAGCAGAGTTCCTCTGAGGGCTGCACCACCTTAAAGGACCCCACAATCCTCTGGCAGTATTCAAGTGTCTTTAAGTGTTCATTAAGATGATTTTTTTTTTTAAACCCTTGCTGTTTGCAGTTGTAGTAACTGTAAGGATTAAAACACTCTACCTGGTCCAGACAAGACAGACTTCTAATAAAATGCCCATTCCTTATTTAGCCAAACAAGCACTACCACTGAGGTGGTGTCATAGATTCATTACGAAGTAGTTCCAAGCATGCAAAGAGCAACCTAACTCTATTCATGTCGGCATTTGGCATTCCCCCGAGAATAATTTCACACTATTCAAGCACAGCGAAAGGATCAGGTGTCATAATTTGGAAGGGCATTGTAGCCCCCGTGCCTCCATTCCCAGCCCTGCTTTTTTTCACTCAATTTGTCTTCACATCTGACCCAAGTTCTTCTGATGTCCAGTCTAGTGATCCCAGATGCAATCCTGGTGGAAACCCTCACAGCACCACAGGCAATAAACAGTTTAAAAGAAGAGTTGTGAGGGTAAGGAGGTGGTTGGTGAGAATCCTCCAGAGATGCCTTGGACCTGGCAATCTGGAACCAGAGGTCGCAGCAGAAGCAAGCGTGGAAGCCCAGCAACCAGGGCCAGTGAGTCAGCTCTCAGGAGCTGCACCGCATTCCCCAGGCTTCCCGAAACAAACAGTGCAGAACAGGGCAAAGGTCCAGCACTAAGCTGAAGGGCAAAGGTATGCGGGGGAGGGAAAACACCAAGCTTCACGTTTTTTTGGAGCAGCGAGTTCCAGTTACCCTCATCCTCCCGAACAAGACGGGAAGAGTTACTCAAACGTGAGTTGTGGGATCAGAACAAAACAGTATTTCGGAGAGGAAACTGTCTTGCAACAAACAGCCAGGAGTGCTCCACAATTACGTGCCGCGACAGAGCAAGAATTGCCCAACAATGCTTTGGAAATAGGTGTGTGCAGCACTAGCAAGCTGGATACCCAAGCAGGCAGATGCGCGCACCTACTCTGAACGCAGAGATGCCAAAGGTAAAACAAGCTTCCCATACATCTTATCTCCTGTACTGGAGGCTGGTTTCAAGGAAAGCCCTATGGGGAGTTAGTCAGCAAAGGGTGAGAAACTAATGAATCTTCCCCTGCCTTCTCCTCAGTACCAGTAGCCAACCCAGCCTCTGCTCTGGCATAAAGCAACACACGCTCTCTCTGAACAATAGTCAGCCAACCTCTGGTGCTTGCTGCTAGCAACTAAGGTGTGTCTTCTGGAAAGTACTGCTTATCCGCCCAGTGCATTTGCCAAACGGCAAGCAAGAAACTCTACTCAAGAAATTAAAACACCTCCTGCATCTCCACTAGGAAATGGGCTGCTTTCTCCCAGCTGAGCGTTTGCAAGGAGAATGAAAACCGGCATAAAAGTTAGTGCAGGCAAAGCTTGGCAATCGCAGGGCCAGTCATTAAGATCTGCGTGCTCTCATTTCCAAGATGTAAATGGCTTTAAAAATTAAGAAGTGCCAAGTGCCTTGATGCAACATTTCTTGAAATAAATCCAGCAGGTTTTCAAAACGGGGTGCTGTTAACACCTGTCCGCACCAACGCTTGCATCAGCACCAGCCCTGGTGCAGGGCACAGTGGAGGAGTACAACATGTTCCAGAAGGTCGAGCTGCCTTAACTGCAAGCCACACTTCTCCTCTATAGAAGAATATGAGAAAATACTTTGAATTTGGTTTATAGCCAAAAGTGCAAAGCTGGTTTTGCCTGAAAATGTTTCCTTCGCTACTGCAGACACACACACTACCATCATGCCTTCGCCAGTCAGGCTGCTGGCTGCATTTATTTACATGATAAGAAGAGAACGTATAGTAATGAGGGGACAGTCACGCAGACCTTGTTACTAGATCACTAGAGAGTAAAAATGAGGGATCATTACCAGCTCTGCCAGCATCCCTCACAAGCAGTAAGCAGCGTCAAGTACCAGCCTTGCCACATAGGATAGGACCCTGTGTTACCTCAGGACTCAAAGGATCCCCTCTGCTCTTGCACCCTGACTGAAACACAAGCGCACTGGAACGTAACACGCATCTTGCCAAGGCACCAGGGAAGATTTTCTGGTGTGCCACTCCAGCTCAGCCTCAGCCTTCGCTTACAGCACCAGCAGTATCGCTGTTGTCTAACTCGATCTAATGGTTGCTCCACTGACTGCCACGGCAGTGTGCTTTTGGGAGGAGGGGTTAAGAAGCAAGGAGAGGCTTTGCTTCAATAGTCATCCTTCCTGAAAAAGCAGAAACATTTACTCAAACACCCTGTTACAGACCTCCCTGCCAACCTTGAGCGTAAAAATGATGCAGCAGGTAGGCAAGAAACCAACTTCTGAAGATAAATCCTAATCCATCAAAAAAGGACACTGTTCCCCAGTCCCAATGCATTGAACTTTCCCAGCTGCAGCGAGTCAAACAGTTCAAACCAACCAGAGGTGGATTTGTTAAGCTCTTCCCTAACCATATTCCAACAAAGACAGCAGAAACTCAAAGATCTTGTAGGTGGCTCTGTTTTCTCTGGGCCAGAGCTCAATGCCTTTACTTTTATAAGCACCAATTCCAACACAGACCATTACAGAATGGGTGAACACCTAAGGAGTAGGTCTCGTCCATTAAATCTGCTCTACGGGCCTATAATTAATATAATCATTATAAAAAATTAGGGCTTTCGAAGCCTGTAAAACAAGTCACAGACGGATCCCTTTATCTTTGCAGAGCTGTCCTCACTAGGCTCCTTGGTCTCCTCGCTACCTCTGGCAGGATGAGGGCTGGAAACATTTAGTATCTCCACCACATAAGCACTGCCCTGGGAACACTGCTGGATCATGAGCCATGGTTTTCTAAGCTCTGCTGAAAAACCAAAAACATCCAGCAGTGCCTTTCCAGAGCTTGAATGCTCTCAATCCACTTCAAGTGTCCAAAGGAGTCACTTTCCTTAGGCAATACTCATGGAGGTCACTGCAACATGACAAGTCGCCTCACCACCACCGTCTTTCACCCAAACTCATACTCCAGACCGTTTTTTGTAAGCATCTGCCAAAAGAAATCCTCCACCCAAAGCAGCGAAGACACAGCAGGAGCCTGCAAACTCTCCAAGAAGGTGCTTGGGCAAAGGGCCACCATGCAAGGTCAGCTGCCAGCCTGCCTCTCGTGGGAGTTTGCCAGCCGTGTTTATTTTACACGTTTTCTTTTCTGCTAACGAACAGGCAGCAAAAGAAACAATGCCCCAAGAGAGGAGAGCCAAGTGGCAGTGTCTGGGGCACTGCAGGAACTGATCACTGCTGCCAAGCGTCCCAAAACGCACCACTAACCAATTCCATTATTTAAACACCTTCGGGAATACCAGGACAATCGTGCTGGGCCCAAGAAAATTCTGAGTGTTGCAGCATTAGTCCCCTACCCTACCGTAGGGTGGACATGCTATTGACACGCTCTCTCCCTCAAAAAAATCATCTCGGGGGTCGCAAGGGCCCCCTCCTTGTGTGGGGCAGACTGCCTCATCCCTGCTCATGTTGACGAGTCACCCACCTTTGCAACAGGCCTGGTAACGAATCTGGAGGTGCCCGAGATGCAAGCCTCAAACAGGAATGTTAAATCTTGTGGTTTTACATCTTTTGGGTTATTTCTAGGGACTGTTACCCAAGAAGGCAGCGCGATGGAGCGCAGCTTTCACACAAAGGAGCAATGTGACCAGTTTTACATCGTACCACAAGAGGCAAATGCAGACAGCAATGCTGTCCTGGATTTCATTAAGCTTTGCTTTATGTTGGTGCGTACAATGACAAACCACCAAACAATCGGAACACAGACTTTTACCTGGCACAATTAACTTCTCCTCTATACTCCCCATTAAGATGACAGCTTTCCAGGTGGAAATTGCAGAGCTGTCCATCTTCCAAAGATCAATACCTCTGATGAATCATCACGCCAGGCAGTAACAGTTCTTGCAAAACTCTACCACATACAGTAACAGGGAACCTGATGTCATATCTGGCAGGGAGATTTTGGAGTTAACAGAGGCAGGCCGGAAAAAAATCAAGAGTCTTTCCCAAACAAGACGCTTAGTGAAAACTTCTGTGTTCTCCTCTTTGCACCGATTCACCCGAAGCAGGTGCGAGCGATGCCCTCCCGGTGAAAGCAGCACCCATCCCAACGTCCGAGGAAATGGTGTTCTGCAATTTCAGCCTTTGCTGACGCCAGCGGCGGGTTACAAACGCGATTCAGGACGGCGTCGCTACCGCCGCACGCTGCCCCTCTCCTCCCCCCAGGCGACTCCCTTTTGAGGGGGACACCCACACC
>NW_009650172.1:2461090-2474424 GCF_000708025.1 Charadrius vociferus | reverse complement strand
GTGAACCGGAGAGCTTCAACCCGGAGCTGAGGGATGAGGATGCTCCCGGGTACCCACGCCCCGGGATAACGGAGCAGGAGGCTGCGGGTGGTTTCGTCTTGAGTGGAAGGTGCAGGAAGGGACTGGGTGTATGTCCCGGGGAAATAACCCTGTCCTGGGGAAACCCCCTCCTCTCTCCTGAGCCCGACGAGCCCCGTGGACCTTCATTTGAGGAGGCTGAAATATTTGCCCGGTTTCCAGCTGATGGGACGTGGCTCATTCATCATTGTCACTAATGCCCCCAGCATTTGTCCCCTAATTCTTTCGGCCAGCGAGGCAGAGTCCAAACCCTGTGTATAGGCACAAACAAATTATACACATTTAAAGGGCAGCTTGCACCGGAGATATCATTTAGCACAACCTGTCTAATTCCCAGCGGCCCTTCATCAGTGCCTTTTTTATTGCAGCCTCTCCCGGCCTTTTCTCCGGAGCAGCGAGCACACCGCCCCACTTCTCCCCAGAAAGGTTCATCTGGAAGCCCCGGCATGTCCTGTAGCCCCGGTGAGACATCTGTGCAAACCCCGCAGGAGAGCTGGCAGTGTGACAAGGCACTGAAGACGTAGCTCCCAGCTGATGGTGCGTGGAGAAGGATGAAAAGCTGATTTCACAGCGGAGCTGTTAGAAGGAAAGAGACAAACGTGAGCTCAGCACTCCATTTGGAAGGGCCACAGTGTCGAGGGCCTGGTGGATCTGCAGGGGGAGTCTGAGGCTGTCAGGGATGCTCCGCTGAGACTCTCAGCTGCATCCCCTGGTACCCAGCCTCTTGGCTCAGAGAACACCCTCGTGTGCCGCAGCCTTGGGAATTGCCAGCATGTGCCACATCCCAAATACATTTAAGAATTTGGCTGGTAAAATTCCAAAATGAAGTTTATTTATAACTCCAGAAGAGCCAGCCGCTGGCCTGGCTGAATGTCCGGAGGGGATGCTCTGATAACCAAGTTGCAATAATACAAGCGGTGTCCCGTACTCTCTATAGCTCAGTCCCCTATTTGCCAGGGGGTCACTGTGCTCCTGGCAAGCACGGCTCGGGGGCCACACAACTCCCATCAGTTTGGGCTACCATCCCTGCCTGCCAGGCTCGCACCTTTACCCTCCCTAGGAGTGGGTCCTTGGGTGGGGAGTGCAGCCCATCGCTGGTTGGGGGAGGTGGCTGCAGCCAAGGATGTGCAGCCCAGCGGGGTCCCTGTCCCGTCCTCCAGCCGGGTCACAGCGTTCCTGCTGCTTGGTTCCTTCGGGACGCTGCTCTGCCTGCCACGTGAGCGGGAAGGAGCCCGCGGTGGCTGAGGGCCAAGCTGGCTCTGGAGCTGCCAGTCAAGAGGGAGCTGGGCAAGTCTCACCCTCCACATTCGCTCGGTGGCCAGCCAGGCCCGACTTCGGCAGAGTTTTAAATGCTAGAAAATAAATGCATGGGTGAAGGGGGAGAAAGAGAAGTATCCATGCAACTTTTCGGCATCAGCCACAGGGACAGACCGCCTCGGCTGGTCGGCTCTCAAACACCCATCCGTCATGTGAAGGGGAGCTCAGTGTGAACCATCTCCAGCTGGCATAAACACACCGGTCACGTCTAGCAACCTCCACGTGCCCCACTCCTCCCGCTGTGTCCTCACCTCTGCCGGACCCATCTTCCCCTGCTCTGCCCAGCACCTGTGGCACTGGGATATTCTGCTCCCCAGCTCCAGGGTCTTTCTGAGAAGCAGCCAAGAAGTTGCCGCGTTTCAGCGGCACAATTCCCTGGGAAGTAATCCAGCTCTGCTTTCCCCAAATTCCATGAAACCACTTAACCATTCATCCCCAAGCCTGCTTCACCCCAGATGTGTCCCCGTGCCTGCCCTGGCCATGCCGAGCGGCTCTCCGTGCTGCCTCCCAGCCCCGTGCTGGCTGGCGCAGGCTCTGAGGAAGCAGTCTCCAGGGAAACTCCTCTGCTGGCATCAGCAGCCACCCAGCAGTGATTTGGGCAGGAGCTCCCCACCTCCCTTTCTCCATGTACAACAGCTGACTTATTTCTCCCTGACTAAAGCATGGCTTGTGTATTTATCACAGATGCCTGGCTGCTTTGATGCTGGCCTGGAGGTTTAAGGCTGCTTTGATGGTGGCCGTTAACCTCTTTGAGCACCTCTGGGTCTCTCCTGGCCCTGAATATCCCATTTCATTTCTGCCCAGCTGGTGACCTCACCCGGGGTCCTGACCCCCTCTTTGGGAAAAGCTTTAATTCAGTGGCCTGGAGTGAGTGGTGTGCGTGGGGGGGACGCACAACGCAGCCGAGGTGACTGATATACCCCTTAGCACCACCATCCTGTTTGGATGGTACCTCAGCCCCTTTCTCAGGTTCCACTTGCCTAATTTTGTCTCTGTTCGTCCAAGCACTGTGCTGTGTGCACCGTGAGCGGAGCAGTCTCAGTTGTTCCCTCTCAGCCCAATGCATTTCTCTCCCGGTCCCCATAAAGCCCAGGGCAGGACACTACCAAGCCAGCGGTGTGGCTGATGGTATACAGGGAGCTACCCATACATTTCACCTTTTAGCTAATGTACAAACACATTTATGCTAATGGTTTCTGAACTGACTGGCATTTGAGGAGGTATCAATACCCTCAGGATATGTGTGGCCAAATGTGGAGTATTTTTCTCCTGAGTGAGTTGTGTTTGTAAATAACTAACATTAAAAAAGGGGGGGAAAAAAAAGTAACGTCTTTTCCACCCTCATTCCCTCCAGCAGCAACATGAAAACCAGAGCTGAGCCTGGCTAGACAGTTCAGGTCTTAAAATGACAGCAGCTACACCAGCAAGTTGCAGCGGGACTGGGGACAGATGCTGGGGACAGGGGATCACCGTCACTTGTGTTTCCTGAAGTTTTACTTTTGCTCCAGCAGTCCCAAGAACTGAATGCCCATCAGTGCCTTCTGCACACTCGTGGTCCCATCTCTTTTCCCTGCATCTGGGGTCTGTGCCGACCTTGTGGTCAGCTCAGACCAGAGGTGCTCATCCAACGGGAATCTTCTCCTTGTTCCCCAGCACCTCCGGGCCAGCTTGCTCACTGCCAGCCAGTGCCAGTCACGCTGTTCCCTGGTGAGGTGAGTAGATGCAAGTCCCAGCTTTACACGTAGATGGCAGAATATTAAGGCGCAGGTACCTTTAACGCTTTGCAAGAGAAAGGGGATTTTGCCAAGAAAAACCCAAACTTCCTATCCTGAGCCATATGCTTTGACTTATTTATGTAGTTGTCGCTGCTCCGTGAATTCTGCCAGGCAGGAACGCTGTCAGGGTTGACGCACTCAAAGTTGGGCAAATTTTCCTGTCTCAGAGGGGTGACATCGTCCTGCTCCCCAGGGACTTGCAAAGGCAGCGTGACCCACCGCCCTGCAGGGCTACCCCTGGCATTCATGGGGGGGGCATACTTTTCAAAGGGCACCTAGAAGAGAAGTGTCAGAGGGTGGCACGCTGGTGCACAACCCTTCCCAGGTCTCCAAGGCACCAGTTACAACTCTAAGATCGAACTGGGCGTTTTCAATTTCAGAAAACCTGACGGTTTCCCTGCCAGCACGCCCCTGTCACTCTGCTGTGGCAGGTACCTCCCAGCCCCAGCAGACACCTATTAGTGGCACATTGTGGCCATCGCAAAGGACTTGAGTATTTTTAAAATAACACCCCCAAGCTTTTATCCTACTACTCCAAATGACGGCATTTGAACCCACTTTAGCTCAGAACCAGAAGAGAGCTCCCATTCCTGCAGGTTTCTGCTGCAAAGACCTCCTGCAACATCTCCTTCCTTAACGCAGCTTTTCACCTCTCCTTGCTCTGGGTTTTTAACCCCAGAGCTCATGCCCCTGCTCGGGGGAGAGGGGCCATACATGAAAGCACCACACGGAGCCAGAGCAGCAAACTCTCTGCTTCTCCTGCCGGGGCAACAGGACAAGAACACACCGAGGGCTCACGGACAGTCCCGTAGGCTTTTTCTATCTGCAGCCGCATGATCCAGAAAGGTGAAAGACATTCCCCAGCTCCGAGAAAAATGCGCCTGGACCCTTCTAGCAAAGCATATGAACGATCAGCGTGAAGAGTGAATGCATTCACGCTAATAAGTAATTTTCGACCTGCGTAATGAAACAGCAGACACTAACGACTTCCATTTCGTCCCCATTAAAAAGTGCTTTCACTTAGCTGGACTCCACAGCCCAGGGGCTCGGCGGTTTGGTGCTGCAGCCCAGCCGAAGGCACCGTGCTGCTCAGGGCACTCACGCCATGCGTGGGGTAGAAACCGGCTCCCATCAGCTCTGCGGAGCCGCTGGCCCCTCGCCGCTTCCACCCATCTTCTGCCCACTGGGAAGTGGTGCAGCAAACGTGTTTGTGTCGAGAGTGCACCGCCTGGATTTTCCTGGAATGAAGAAGTTAGATTTAAATGAGATTAAATATCCCACAATTGAAAATCTGAAGCGTGCTATGCCCTTTTTTGCATGTTTTTAATAAATGGACTGGGGGAGGGGGGAATGTCTAATGATACATAACTGCTTTTATCATCACAAGTTTTTCATCCAAAAGCCACAGTTCGTGTAGGACTCTCCCAAAGCCAATAAATAATCTATACTGCTCTAGAAAAATTCTGAAAACACCCCCATTTCCTCGTTATTGGTGACATTGGCTGCAGAAAGCAATACCTCCTCTACACCAGAATTTCCCACCTTGTATATTTTGCTGTAGATATATTAGCCTGAGGTTGCTTAACATGTCCCCTAAGTCATTTCATTTTCCAGGTGCTCATGAAAACATGGCATAAGTTAACCACCGAGGCTGATATTTTCTTCGATGGATGTCTACCCCCCGTGCCACCCCTCTGCCATCAGAAATTTCAGCAAAATTACTTCAGACACTTCTACAAAGAGAAATGGGATATAAATGCTCTAACATCCTTCTTCAAAAGGCCCTAAGCTCTCCGTGCTTCAGATGCGATGTCCTGCATCCCTCCCAGGTCCTGACTGCCCACAGCATCCCTGGAAGCCCCTGGCTCAGCCCAGCCGGGGATGTGTCATTCCCACGGAGAAACGGAGCGTGCTGGCCATGTGCTGTAAGTCCCAGGAGTCTGCGTGTCTCTGCCATCAGCACCTTGTGCCAGAGCTGGCTGGGGACATACATCTTTCTGCCTCGCGCCTAATATGCAGGGAGGCACCAGCCAGCAGCTGCTCCGCAGAGCTCAATTAATTCAAGCGGTGGCAGCTTGTGCAGGTGCCCTAAAAGCTCCCAAGGACTCAAGGTGAGAATCAATAAAATTTACGGGTGGAATTGCTGGGATATTTTCCTCTAAGCACCTAAGGATAATTAACAGCCAAAAGGCTCAGAGTCAACCACCAACGTTATGAAATACTAAATCAGAGGCGGCTCCCAGCAGCTTCGTTCGCTCCCTTTGCAGGTTGTATGTTCATGATAAAACCATCAGCCATGCACGGCCGCAAATTCTTTCTTTTCCCATGGGACTCCCGCTCCTTTCAGTGGCTGGCAGTTAGTTAAATATTGTTTTACCCCTCTGCAGTCAAAGCAAAGCCCTGGGCTTTGCCATTCAAATCCTAGCCTGACCCACAGCACAATTACAACGCGGCCGGGTGTTTGGCTGGCAGCACTCTGGGATCTGTGCGCTGCATCGATATGGATCCTATAGGTGCTCCTCTCCTCAGACAGCTAGGGAGCTGAGAAGCAGTGAGAAGAAAAGTTAAAAGCTTCTTGCTATTTTTTGTTTAAGAGTCTGTCCCTAACTTTTGAGGGTGCCGGGCATCCTACCATGATGCTTTCCTTCCCACTTTTGCAGCCACAATGACTCTGGCGCCAGGCACAAGCACCCAGCAGCGTGGGCTCCGAGGGGCATCACGGGGGTATCAGAGGAGGAGGAACTGTGCAGGAACCCCATCAAGAGCCAGTCCTGAACAGTGGGGCTGAGCTGCCCGGTTGTCTCTCCCACATAGTTCTCGGATCTCCTCCCATCACCTGTAGCAGAGGGTCTCTGCACACCCATTCCCTGCCCAGCCCAGCCTGGCTGCCTGCCCTGAGCTCCCGCCATCACACCGCGGGTGGCAAAGGACACCCAGGAGGGGACAGCACATCTCTCTGTGACCAAGAGCTGCATTGTGCACATGAACAAAGTGGCTGAAGCGAGGGCAGCTCCATGCCTGGCTCTGCCTGACCGCCAGGCATGACTAAATGACCCCCCTTTAACTGCGGGGATGTGCTGTGCGGGGCTGTCGCGCTCCCCGTGCCATGAAGGTCTTCCTCCACTGTGTGCGTTTCTGCTCCCATCCCTGCACCCGTTGCAGGGAGGTTTCCATGCTGGGCTGGTTTTCCTGGCTCTCCACCCCACGCTGTCTCTTGGGGAGAGCTCCATCCTGCACAGACACTCCTCCACCGCCCAGCACCGCTCTCCCATGCACCCAGCACCCAGGGTGCAGGGGGGGACCATGGCTCCAGCATGCTCTGAGCATCCCCTCCTCTCCATTTGTGCCCTGCAGTGAGCCGGGCTCTCTGGCTGTAACTCCCACCCAGCCTCCCCAGCTTTGCTTTCCCAAATATTTTCCTGGTGCAAAGGAAACATCAGCCTGCTGAATCGTGAGCTGAGCCACCTCCACCTCCAGCTTGGGAGAGATGATAAACTGGAAGCAAAGCAATGCCAAAACATAGAGCGGCACCCCCCCCCACCAGCCTGTCCTCGTGCCACCAAGCCAAGTTGGGGACATTCTCCTTAGCCAGAACGCCGGCACTGCCACCAAGCCTGCCACAGCCCCCCGATAACACCCCGTCAGCAGCTGATCAGCGAGTCAGAGGTAAAAGGGCTTCAGTAAAGTGCAGTGCCAGCACCCAGCCATGGCCACCGCTGTACAAGCACGGTCTGTGGGACACAGGCGGGGGGATTAAGAGATCTGTGTCAGCAGCAGGCCTGTGTATACAAACACGGCAGCTAAAAGGGCTCATGTTCATGCTTTGTCCCCAGGGAGGTCATCGGTGATGGGAATGGGTTGTGGAGGGGCGGACGTGCGGTGTCCATGTCAGCCCTCCCGTCAGCCAGAGCAGCCAGCGGGGTGGCGGGGCTGGGGACGGCAGAGTGAGATTGGCCTGGGCAAGGGGAGCCCCCCACCTACTCCCCTCCTGGCAGAGACCCAGACTGGGGATGTCAGATAATGCTGTAGTGCCTGGAAGGTTCTAAGGAGCTCCCTGGCTCTGTAGTGGCCCTCAGGAAGGCTGGAGAACCTCACCTGGTCCTAGAGACGGGAGCAGGGGCAAGGAATTGCTCCATCAGTGGTTTTAAAAAGTCAGCCTGAAGCTGTTGCTGTAGGAAAGGTTCATCGAGATGAGCAGCCACAAAGGCACCAACCAGAGTATCTCTAATTAACCCCAGAATGTCTGCTTTCCCTGCTCCAGAGGACAAGCAAGACTACGGGATGCTCATGGACATGCTCCTGTAGAGCATCCAGGAGGATCATGAATCTACTGTCCGCGGAGAGGAAATGGACCAAGAATCCAGGCTGTGAGAGGCTGTATTTTATTACTTTATTCTTGCCCTTGCCTCTTCTCCCCCTCTACTTCCCACCAAGCTTCTGAGGTTCTTGATAGCCAAGAGAGCAACGAGGGAAAAAGAGACCCACCCCAGGGACTTGAGACATCCTCTGCCTCCAACATTGTCAGTGGAAATTAGTGTGGAATGGGAAGTTTAATTGCAAAGCTGGGGGTGCAGTGGCTGTGTTCTGCATTGGTGCATTCATTTTTACAATTATATCAAGCAATATCAATTATATCAAGCAAACGAAGAAGTCCTGATGATGTTAGTTGATGGAGATTGTTGCAGTGGTGACAACTGCTGACCAGCTCCGGCCATGCTGGGTGAAAGGAATCTCAGGCCAGAAATGCAGAATTTGCAAGTGGATTTTGTTATATTTGACTGCCCAATTTTGTGGTAATATGAAAGCCCTCCTTCATCCATCGAGAGGGATGGTGCTGCCCTGTAAAGGAGTCTGACCTCCTGCCAGGCTGGTTGTTAGACTTTGAATTTAAATCATGAGCAGAATAAATGCAACGTGAAGCTGTGTGCAGTCAGAGCCAGGATTTCTCGCCTGTGTTTCAGTCTGTTTGATTTTCACGCTTCTCAGCTAACCTCGTTTGTTCCTAAACATATTTTCATCTGACAGAAAGCAGGGTCAGGACTTCAGAGTGGAAACAACAGGTACCAGACAGGAGCTCATCCTCCTCAGAGAGAGACACCTTTCAGATCCTCTCCATCCTCAGAAAAACAACAGGGGGAAAAGCCCATTTGCACCTCTCCATCCCTGCAAGTTGCTTCTAAGCTCCTGCTGCCATAGCAGAATCTTGTCTCTGCTCCAGCAGAGCCAGGACAGGGCCATCACAGGACCACCCCGAAGCAACGGTGAGGGCTTTCCAGCTCTCCAGAAACCCTTGGCAACAATTTATGTCCTCAACCAAGACCGCCAGGCGGGAGAGACTTCTTTGCACTTGAAACAGGTTTTTTTGAGCTTGCAGCCTTATCTTGTTATTTTGTAATTCCTCTTCTAAACACGTAAAACCAAAGCTCGTGCCAAACCAAAACATCTCCGCAGTTTATCTGAGTGGGGAGGAGCATGTGATGGTGGCCCAGAGCCTGGTACAGGATGGCAGCCGGAGCCTGCAGAGCAGCCGGGCATGGTTAATGCTGGTGGGGCACGAGACCTCCCTGGTACCACACGAGAGAAGGACAAAAGCCACATTCGAAGCTGCTTTTGACTCTCTCTCCTGCTTGGTGGGATGGGGCCACCAGAGAGGGGAAAACCCAGGGCAGCATCAGTCCTTGCCCACACATCCCTCCCCTTCTGCACCTGCCAGACCACCAGCTCCCCCATTCCTTTTCCCAGTAGGTCCCAAGGAGGTTTTCCCCGACACGCTCCCTCCAGAGGGATGAACCACCCTGCTCTGCGCAGCGCTGCAATTCCTGCACCAGCGCTGGTCTTTTCTGCAGTTGCACTGCTTTAGCTGTTAATTTAATAATTTACTTTAGCGAGCCTCATTAAGGCACCTCCTGCCTTTCCGCACGTGGTGACAGCACATTACAATTGCCGATAACATTGGCGGAGGCCGGAGCATTGAGCCGCTGGTGCTCACGCTAACCACGGGGCACTCGGACACATCTTCTGCTTGATCTTCAAACACAGATACCTCCTCCTAGGGCTCTCCAGCCTGTCTCCCCCTCCCCATGCTCCCCTGGGGACCAAACACTTCCATGTTGTCCCCTTTCCAAGCAGGTGATCCGGTGACTGATGCAGGGGCCCTAACAGCTCTTTGGGGACTATTTGGGATGGCAGTGTCCTTTCACGGGGCAGTGGAAGATGGTCCCATGGGGCTCCCCAACTGCTGCTGGTTTGGATGCTTTGCCTGGTGAAGCTGTTCTCCATGCAACCCCTCTAGTGACCTACTTGGTTGTGTGATAGCCCGAACACCAGGAAAACCCCCAGGGAAAATGCAATGCGATCAGATGTTCACATTTAAACATTTTCTAACACACTGCATAACCCTTTTCATCCCGTCCTGAAGGTCTGCTGGCTGCTGGAGGGCAATCCTGCCCCTTCATCCCACTCCCAGGGACGGGATGGGGCTTGGAGCTGGTTCCTGGGCTCAGCCTATCCCAGGAGCAGCTGCTGGTGTTCAGGGGGTCACAACACCAGCAGGAGAGCAATCAGGATCCATCCTTCCCTCGAAGAACCAGTTTGCCAGGTAGCAGCAAATGGCACTTTTCCTTGGGCAGAGGCCAGGGACCCTGTCCTGCTCGGCATTGCTTTTCAGATAGGCAGTCTGCGAGTCGCGCAGTTCATGTGAGGAGGGGAGATAGCGCAGTGGGGCTCCGAGCACAGGGCTCTCGGGAGCGGCCAAAGGGACCGAGTGAGCCAGCAGGGCTTTGCCCACGATAAAAGCTTCAGCACCCACGTGTGTAATCAGGAGAGGGCAGCCCCGGCTCTTAACTGCATCTCTGGTGAGCCAGGCTGGGTGGGGTGACACAGGCACCCAGGACCCCAGCACTGGAGATAACTCGGCGCCGCAGGAGGCAGAGCTGGCAAGAGAAAGAGGGGGCTGCCTCTGACAGGGAGAATTTCCCACCGCTGCAGTTGCTGATGGAGCCCAAGAAGTCATGCAGCTGTGGTGGGCTTCCCTGCACAGTCGGTCCTTTGGGAACTGGCAATGCCAGTGCTGGGGCTCCTGCCCTCGCCCCGGGCCCCTGTAGGAGAACTCCCTCCATCCCTTCCAGGGATGTTTCCAGGGACAAGAGAGCCAGGGAGTAAAAGAGAGAGAGCTTGGGGTGGCTCAGCACCGGGGGCTGCAGATCCCGGCACCACCAGCATCCCCGGCTGGTCCCAACCACCTCCTCTCCTGCTCAGAGTCACTTGCAGGCTCAGAGACCCGCTAATTGCCCGCAGCAGCTTTTGTGTGCCTTTGTGGCAAGACTTGAGCTTCCTAAAACCATACAGCACTGAAGCAGGACCTGGACTTAGCTTTGCAGCCCCAACCATGCCTCCAGGCACAGCTCAATCCCTTCCCCGTGCCCATCCTCCTGGCAGGACCTGCTTCACCCACGTGGGCTCTGCGCTCCCAAAGCAGACGTTGCTCTCTCCCTACTTTTTAATTATTTTTTTTTTTTTTAACAAGCAGGGTGTTAGAGGAGCCCAGCAGGTTGGAGAAGATGCTCCCAGCTCCCTGCCAGGGGTTACAGTTTTTTCTCCCACCGTTTCTTTGAGAGTGGCTCAGCCCCAAGCCTCCGTCGGGCTGGTGGTGCAGCGTTGTGTGCTTGCCAGCCCCGACCTGTGTCTTGACAAAATCACCCACTCCTGTAAACAGGCACCCTGGAGTGTCCCGAGAAGAGGGGTGTCCTTGGCCCCCTCCCAGCATCGCCCTGGTGCCGGGTACCAAGGGAGAGCTTCGGCTGCCTTGGCCAGCCGTGCACCCCTCTGGGCTCTGGCTGTGCTCCCAGCCGTTGGGCAGGTGCCATGGAAAACCCACTGAAACCCTGTTTACAACTCTCACAGCTTTGCACTTTGCTTTTTTTTTTTTTTAATTTATTTTTTATTTTGTCAGAGAGTGTTGGGGGGAGGAGCCTGGCCCCCTGTCCCTGGCACCCAGGGCTCTTTCTTGAGAGGGATCAGAAACCACTGCTCAATGCAGTGGGAATTGCTTATCCTTCCTGGGAGGGATAAGAGCCCAGGGAGAGAGATGTTTGGGCTGTCACCGTGCCCCACGGAGCCCTGGTGAGGTCACAGCGGTGCCCTTGGGATGGCTGGAGATGGGGAGCAGCCCAGAGCCAGCTCGAATTTGCCAGTGTGCTTCCCCTTCCCTGCTGGGAAAGGAGCCAGGGCACAGCAGAGCCAGGGAAAAAGTCCTTTGCCCTGCAGGAAAAAAGAGTTTGGAAAGAAATGCTGCTGCTGGCTTCTTCCAGGCTGGGCCCGGGAGCGGGACAGCCCGGGGAGCAGTGGCAGCCCGAGCCCGGCTCTGCTGCCATCTGCCGCCCGGCGAGCCCGGGCCGGCGGGGACCAAACACCGCCCAGCTCCGAGCGATACCCACAGCACTGATTTTTCTCAGCTAGAGCATCTCCCTCTCACCTAAACACTTTCTTTCACAAGTTTTGGGGCCCTTACCACAAGAAGGACATTGAGGTGTTGGAGCGCGTCTGGAGAAGGGCAACGAAACTGGTGAGGGGTCTGGAGCACATCTTATGGGGAGCGGCTGAGGGAACTGGGATTGTTCAGCCTGGAAAAAAGGAGGCTGAGGGGAAACCTTATTGCTCTCTACAACTATCTGAAAGGAGGTTGCAGAGAGGTGGGAGTCGACCTGTTCTGTCGAGTGACAGATGATAGAACAAGAGGAAATGGCTTCAAGTTGCACCAAGGGAAGTTTAGATTGGATATTGGGAAGAATTTCTTTACTGAAAGGGTCATCAGGCATTGGAACGTGTTACCCGAGGCAGTGGTGGAGTCCCCATTCCTGGAGGTATTTAAGGGTTGCGCAGATATAGTGCTCAGGGACATGGTTTAGTGGTGGGCTTGTCCGTGTTAGGTTAAGGATTAGACTAGATGATCTTACAGGTCTTTTCCAATCTAAAAGATTCTGTGATTCTGTGTAAAAACATCAAAACCAGCCCTTTCCCTCTTTACAAAGGGAAGCGTTTGACCTGCAGGGACAAAGGGTTTGCTTGAAAAGCAGCTAGCCCGGGGTGGGGAAAGCTCTGCGGGCACACAGCTGCCTGCTGAAAGCCTCCTCCTACCTGGCTGAGGCCCAGAAATAAATCTCAGGAACACGTCGGGACGTTTGCAAGGTGTCCTCAGTGCAGTACAGGTTGATATGCCCTGGCTCAGGCTGGGACTGCCAGCTAGTCCCCAAGATAGCATCTCAGGTCCCAGAGGAGGCATCCCACAGCACCAGTGCCAGGAGAAACAGCAACTCTTCTGCAAGAGCGATAGCCTTTGTGGACATATAGATGCAAATATCTGTATGTGAAATTAATTTATATAAAATCCCATTTTCTAACAGATTCTCAAAAAAGACAATTTTTTTTGTTTCTGTGTCCTTTGTTCTCAGGACCAGTGAGAGATGATTCCTTGCCCCATTTCCCCAAATCTCAGCTCCACAGACACCCCAGCTGTCACCAGTTCAAGATACACCCCAGAGGAGTGAGATGGTAGAAACACAATGATGAAAAACCTCAGAGGTTTGGGGTGGGTTTTTTTTTTTTTTTCTTTTTGCAAATTTGGAGAGAATTTAAATGGAACAGTTCCTAAACCCTGCTGCTCCCTGTGGTGCCCTGCGCTCCTCAGGGACAGGAGAGCCAAACCCCACCAAAGCTGCGACAGCCTGGCTGGGAGGATGCCCCGAGGGCTGGCAGGGCTGGGGGGCGGCATGGTTAAGTCACTCCATGACACCCCTCATCCAAGGGTCTGTCTCTGAGCCCTGTGCCCCTTTGGGTCCTGCTGTGCCAGGGAGGAGAGTCCCAGGGGTGCCAAACATCTGCCTTCCCCACCAACAGCAGCCAGACCCGGAGGTTTCTGCTGTGGGATCCAGTGGCTTCCAGTCATTTACGCCGAGTGTCCAGGGGGTGGCACATGTGGACTGTGGCCAGTGGCTCCGCTCGGGGCTTGGCCCAATCCAGCCCTCCTGGCTGGGCACTGTGACCAGTCCCTGGTCACCTCCTGCCCAGGGATGCTGCTGCTCAGGTGACAGTCACCCGTGGTCAGGAGGTCCCTGCAGCATGGGCAACGTGTGCATACCGCATTGCTCCTTTGAGTTTTTCCTGCTG
>NW_009650172.1:2445516-2461058 GCF_000708025.1 Charadrius vociferus | reverse complement strand
CTTACCTGCTTGGTCTTCAGCTCCTGTCACTTACATGTCTGGCACCACTGGTGGGGAAGCAGAGCCCTCCCCGGGGGTCCTGCCTGCCCACCATCCACTGAGCAGGGCTGTACCTGCAGGATGCTCTTGCTGCCAGCCTGCCCGCGCTGCCTGCGCCCTGGGAGCCGTTCGCATCCTACCTGACACAGCGCTCTCACTCCAGTGCTGGTCCTTTCTGTGACCAGTGAGGATGAGCTGCCAGGATGATGTACCAAGGGAGCTGGGGGATTCGCCAGCTCTCCAGGGGTTCGGCCATCACTGAGTAGCTGCCTGAAAACATGCCCAGCTGGCAGCTCCCAGGGCAGCAGCGCAAATCCCCCATGCTGGGTTGGTTACTCCCCTCCTGGCTGCCATGCAGGTCCCAGGGGTGTTTCCCTCTAAACTGGAGGTGGCTGTGGATTACAAGAGCTCAGCCTGGAGCATTCATGCCCAGCTGCCTCCCCCGGCAGGGGGGAGAGAGCTCGTGGACAGAGAAGGGATGGCCATCTCCTCCTCTAAGCGAAACTCTTACAGCTCCAAAACCAGGATCTTTCCCTGTGAAAACTCCTTTGAGCTTTTCTCCAAATATCAAACTATTCTGCTTGTTCAGGGACCACTCACTTGCCAGACAGATGTTATAGCTGCTCCTGATTGCTGTATTCAGCAAGGCACCAAGGCATTAGCTGTACACACTGTCATTGATGCATCCATCCAGCTCCCAAGGCCACCATCACTCTTCTCTGAAGTCCTGGTGGGGATAAAACTTCTTGGGGGCTCTGTGTGTCATGGTGCCATTTGCAGATGGTGGCATTGCCCGGGTGGCATTACATCACGCTGCTGTCAGCCCTCAGCGGGTGTGATGCAGCATTTGTCACTGGAGGGGAAGGGCTGGACTGGGGTGCAGGATGTGCAGGTCAGTCCAAAATGAAAGGGGAAACTGTACAGGTGGCAAGTTCACAAAACACGCTGGATTGTGGGGTTTGTACTGCAGGCTGCTGCCTTTCGTGGTAATTAGGAAAAACTTCAAAAAGATCATCAGCAATAAACATTAGCCCATGGGATGGAAACCATATGTGGGGAAGCCACGTACAGGGCCATGAAAGAGGCAGAGGAGGACGAAGTGCAGGTCCCAGAGTGGCCTCACAAGCCACCTCAGTTGCGGGGTACGGGGATGCGGCAGCCTCCCTCCCAATCCCTCCAAGCTCCCAGTCAAGGGGTGTGTGACAGAGCTGTCCCCAAATCCCAGCCCCTCTGAGCTCCATAGGGCCCTGGTCTTACCACCATCCCTGACACCTCCTGCAGGAAGCCAAGTCACCCCACCTTGGGCTTCACCACCACAGCTTCTGCTCCAGTTTGCTCCTAAAGATTGGTGTACCCCCAGGGAGGCACTCCGGTCTCAGGGTAGACTGGACCCCTGTGCTGTGCTGCGCTGCACTGCACTGCATTGCACCGCACCCCTGCACTGCCCTGCCCTGCATTGCACTGCCCTGCACTGCATCCCAGCACTGCCCTGCCCTGCACCGCACCCCAGTACTGCACTGTCCTGTCCTGCATTGCATTGCACTGCTCTGCCCTGCGTTGCACTGCACTGCATGCTGGCACAGCACTGCCCTGCACTGCATCCCTGCGCTTCACTGTCCTGCCTTGCATTGCATCACATTGTGTTGCCCTACCCTACGTTGCCCTGCCCTGCACTGCATCCCAGCACTGCACGGCGCTGCCCTGCATTGTGCTGCCCTGCACTGCATCCCAGCATCACCCTGCATTGCCTTGCACTGCCCTGCATCCCTGTCCTGCTCTGCATCCCTGTCCTGCTCTGCATCCCTGCGCTGCCCTGCATCCCAGCACTGTGATGTCATGCCTTGCATTGCATCACGTTGTGTTGCTCTGCCCTGCATTGCACTGCACTGCCTTGCATCCTGGCACTGCACTGCCCTGTACTGCATTGTGCTGCCCTGCACTGCATCCCAGCACCGCCCTGCATTGCCCTGCACTGCCCTGCATCCCTGCCCTGCTCTGCATCCCTGCCCTGCCCTGCCCTGCAATCCTGCCCTGCCTTGCATCCCAACACTGCCCTGCATCTCTGCCCTGCTCTGCATCCCTGCCCTGCTCTGCATCCCTGCCCTGCCCTGCCCTGCAATCCTGCCCTGCCTTGCATCCCAACACTGCCCTGCATCTCTGCCCTGCTCTGCATCCCTGCCCTGCTCTGCATCCCTGCCCTGCCTTGCATCCCTGCCCTGCTCTGCATCCCTGCCCTTCCCTGCATCCCAGCACTGCCCTGCATCCCTGCCCTGCCCTGCATCCCTGCCCTTCCCTGCATCCCAGCACTGCCCTGCATCCCTGTCCTGCTCTGCATCCCTGCGCTGCCCTGCATCCCAGCACTGTGATGTCATGCCTTGCATTGCATCACGTTGTGTTGCTCTGCCCTGCATTGCACTGCACTGCCTTGCATCCTGGCACTGCACTGCCCTGTACTGCATTGTGCTGCCCTGCACTGCATCCCAGCACCGCCCTGCATTGCCCTGCACTGCCCTGCATCCCTGCCCTGCTCTGCATCCCTGCCCTGCTCTGCATCCCTGCCCTGCCCTGCCCTGCAATCCTGCCCTGCCTTGCATCCCAACACTGCCCTGCATCTCTGCCCTGCTCTGCATCCCTGCCCTGCTCTGCATCCCTGCCCTGCCTTGCATCCAGCGGGAGTCTCAAGGCTGGGCCAAGCCAGGGGGGTGCACGGAGGGTCCTGTGCCAGCCCAGCCGGGGGCTGGAGGAGCCAGATCTCAGGTCTCCTCCGTCTCAAAGGGTCGGGCTCCTCCGTGATTAACTGCTGGGCCACGCTGCAGATTAGCCGTGGGACCGCTGCGTTTGATGTATAGGGCAGGAGGCCAGCGAGGGATTTTCCTCCCCTTCTGGGGTTAATCCTACCCTGCCTATCGCAGCCCTTTGATTGCAAAGCCCTGCAGATAAACCTCCTTAGTCACCAGCAGACAGCAGGCACCGACGAAAAGAATACGGGCAGGAGCGTGGGCTTGGGGAGATATAGGATTTGGGAGTTTTCTTGCAGTAGCCGGTGGCTACAGAGTGTGTGTGCTCCTTGCAGCCTTGAATTAACCCTTCGAAAAGGGAGGAAAGTGCTTTTCTTTTAACTAATCTTGATTAATTCTGCTTATTTAACCTGAGATCTAACTGCACGCGAAAAGAGTCATTGAAACGTCAAACGAGCACCACCCTCCCTGTTTGAATGAAACCTCTCCAAAGTCTGAGCGCTTCAGCAAATCACTAACACACCCGTGAACATGCGGTTTGGGATATGGCAATAGCCACACCACTCTGCCGCTAGCCCCAGACAGTTTTTATCACACACATACAACTGCCATAAAAGCCAGCCTGGAACAAGCAGAGTTGTTTTTGCAGGAGTGGTCGAGTTTTGGATTTTAATAAGCCTCAGACCCCTCATAATTTTTCTCTTTAAAATGCCAAAAGGCAACAGCCCAAAACAAGGCTTAGAAAATTCCCGTAAAATAGCTTGTAAGTGTCTAAAAGCCTCTGAGCTTCCCTCTCTTGGGCTTAGAAATGCCACCTCCAGAGTGGTGCCGTGGGGCAGGGGAGGGCTTGGGGAGGTCTCACCAATCCCTGTCCCACCACAGGGCAGGAGCTGCCGAGGGGACATAGAATAGTCCAGGCTGTGCTGTGATGGAGGGTTGGATGGTTTGGGTCAAGCCTGTCCAGCCAATTTGGAAACAGATGGAGTTGCTGGAGTGGGGGTGGCTGGGGATGCAGGACAGCGGTGTCCTCGGAGCACGGCACCGCTGCCTGTCCCATGCCTGGCTGCTGAGCTCAGGGGATTAAAGTCCTTCCAAGCCCTACGCCTACACCTGACTGCTCCAGACACTGCCTCGTCCAGCTCGGCTTTAAAATACCCTTCATGTGACCTGGCCCAGGCTTGACTGTCCTCCTACAGTGCCTGAATCGTTTGTCTTAATATCTAACCTTTGAGCTTTCTCGTTGCAAATTAAGTTGATTACATCTTGGCCCAGCTCCAGCAGACCCTGAGACCGATTGATCACTGTTGTCTCGGAGGTCTTGGGAGGCTCTTATCATGTGTCCCCCCCATCTCCAACTTTCTAGAGAAAACAAACCCCATGTCTTTGGCCAGTTTGGGCTGTCCCCTTCGTCATCCCTGCTGCTGCGCTGACTCCTCTGAGCGTCTCCGTCCTGCCCCGAGCCAGCAGCCCTGAGCCCCTGTGGGGCTCACTTTGATCAGCGTTCAAAGGAGGAATCCCAATGCTCTGAAGACCACCCTAGGTCACTTGCTTTGCCTACGCACTCGAGTGCACACATGAGTCGAAGCCAGGCAGCTGACTTGCAGGCTTCGAGTGAGCTTTGGCCATCTGGGCTCCCCCTTCGGCACGTGCCAGCCCCAGTGTGCCTCTCGATGATGCTGCGTGCACCAAAGCACTCTGCCGTCTGTTTCACTCGGAAACGCAGCTCTGGTTTCCAGTAAATGAGGTTCACCCGTTGCTGGACGTGGGGCATGGGCTTCTCAACCCTTCAAGCCTTGAAGTGGGGGCAGGACATCACGCTGCAGCGTGACTGGGGCTGGAGGGACCAAGCTGCCCAGGGGCTCCAGGCTGGGGTGTCCTCGGAGCGTCAGCCTCCCTGTGAGGGGCCACCAAATGCACAATCACATCTGTATGCACATCTGCACGCCCAGAGCCATGCGCTGCCTATCCAGCTTTTCAAGCAAGGATGCTCCAGCCTTACGGTGGGGTGAGCCAACTCGGCCTGCCTGGAGGATGCTGTGCTTTGCCCCTTGACTTTACTTTTCCCAGTGACCAAACCCCCAAATCTCCACATTTGAGGCCAGCAGACAGCCCTCTCCAGCTGCCCAGACTTCAGTGCCGGGGATGTAACATTTTTCACCCACCCCCCTGCCGGTCATCCTCCCCTTCCCCCTGCTCTAGGATTTAAAGAAAGAAAGATCCACCGGGCAAACAGCTTGAAGCCAGCATCTGAGCAATTATGAAAGTGCTTTCTGCCAGCTGCTAGACTCCTCGTCACCAATCTGATCGGTAGACTAAACAGCGAGGACCCGGGCTGATCCCCCCCTGCGCCGCTCCAGCCTGGAAACGGAGCGGGGAGGGGGAGGGCTCGTGGGAGCGCAATGGTTAGCATCAAAACTGGCAGCAACGTCCTAACGGAGAAGGCCAAGGGAATCCTGCGGCTGCTAATGGAGGCAGGCGGGAAGAGGGGGAGGACGGGCTGAAGGGACCCTGGAGGATGGAGCCCCGGCTGTGAGAAGTGGGGACCCCCCCAGGCTGGGGGTCCCCCCCCCCGGGGTGAGCTGGCTCCCCGGCTGCCATCCTCCATCTTCGCATCATCCCTCCTCCATCACCAAACCTGTGTGTCCACACCTTACAGGCCAGGGCTGGGGTTTCAAAGGTGATTTTTTTCCCCTTCAGTTGCCCAAACCCTCCTCTTCTTCTCCCTCCCTGTGCTCTGTGGACAGATAACACAGGCGGTTTTCCCCGAGGGGCTCCTACGGAGCAGCTGGCGTCGTTATCTGGGAGTCACTCCCTTATCTGGCAGCAGATTTCAGCTCAGAGGAGTCAGCACCTCTCAGGTGAGGAAGGCTGGGCTACCAGCTGCCCATGCTGGGCATCCACGGGGGGTTATCAGCCTGGCCACCTCCTCGTCTGGCCAAGTCCCATCAGATAGCGGCGCTTGGACATCCCTGGGGGTGACGGGGTGGAAATGGGACATTGCAGCTGGGTAGCCCTGGGAAATGCCTGCTGCTTCCTAAAAATAAGGCAAGAAAAAGAAAAAATAATTTGGGCTCAGGTTCCTCTTTCCATCAGTTAGCAGCAATGCGTGACCGTGCCAAAGAAAAATGAAGCGGTAGTGGCGCTGGAGAGAGAGCTGCGGCTTTTATTGCTCTTATCTCCCGGCTTCTGGAGGAGCACGCTGCCTGCGTGGGGGTCTGGGCAGCGACACAGCGCACACGCCACAGGGAGACCAGCTCCCCCCTAAATCACGGCTTGCCATGATTTACGCGGAGGCTCACAGGTTAGGTAACTGCAGTAAACAGAATAAACAGACTTCCCCCTGGATTTATGGACCGACAAAAGGACCTTTAACCACAAAAGAAATGTGCTTTCCAGCCCTCTTCTATCACCAGATCCCAACCAAAGGCTTAAATGCTTATGTCAAGCCCACAGAGCTCAGGATTTGGGCTGGATTCAAACTACTCCTCCATCCTCCCCGCCACCTGAGTAAGTCATCTCATAGTTCATCTCCCATTCACCTCTCAGCTGCCCGCTGACACACACGCGATGCCGGAGGGGCCAGAGGGAGCAGGGAGAGGATTTTTCTGTTACTTGGGCTTAAAATAAGTGACTAACAAATGTACAAGCAGGCAAAGGTGTGCAACTGCTCTGCAAAGAGGTTGCTCTGTCCAAGAGCTGCCTAAAAAGGGGACATCTTTTTGGGGTGCTGCTGGACCTTTCTCCCCAGCAGCTACCCATGGTCAAGTGAGGAACTTTGACTGCTATCGCTAAGATAAACCTTCCCAGCACAAGACCTGCTGTCTAAAGAGAAATTGAGGGTTGGTTTTTTTTTTCTTTTCTTGGAGTAAAAGAGGTGTTAGATTTTCATGTGGTTCTCAAATATCTGATGTGTTTCTCCCTGTAGCTGTGAAAACTTGTGTAATGATGATATTACCGATGTTTCATGCCAAATCAAAGGGTGTGTATAAAGGCACGGTGCCCAAGGAGTCCTTTGTTATCAATCTTTAGGCTATTACTTTTAATGTGGCATCACTGCAGAAAAAGCAGCTGGACAAGAGGAGCCTGTTCCATCCCCAGACAGTCATGGCTCGTGCTCAGAAAGCCGGTCCCACTGGTGGCAGGAGCATGGTAGGGAGTGCAGGAGGTAAGCGTAAAACCAGAAGCAAGACTAAAAAAACTTTGGAAAATTTGGCATGAATAGGACTTCTTGCTTTCCCCTACTCATCAGCTGAGTCAGCCACAGTGTCAGCCACACATTGCAGCCCAAAAACCACACTGCTACCAAGTAAGTCCTCAGAGTCCAGTGTTACCCCTTCCCTTGATAGCCGGAGAGGGAAAAGCATCCAGGAAAGCGCCGCCTTCCCTCCATCTTGCACATCTTTATTTAATTCCATTGAAATAAAGCACACATATTTGAAATGGAACAATTTAAATCCATGAATTGTTCTAAATCCAGGAGAATTGCCAAACCCCCCGTTTTAATACATTTTCAAATTGCCTTTTCCTCCTGTCTTGGGGAGCCAAGATATGGCTATTTAATTACAAGCACAACCTCCATTTAAGTAACCCTGGTAATGAGGCTGGCGAGGAAAGGCATTCGATTTTTCCATTGTCTGACCGAGGTGCTGCAATTAGTGTGTTTTATCCCAGGTTTGCATTTGGCACGGCTCGGGGAGCGATGCTTTGGGGACACGGGCTAATGGTAATCTCTATGCTCTGGGCTCTTCGTCATCCTGCCTGTTAGACGGGACCGAATCCAGACCCCTGCCAGGGCAAGGGGATTTGGGCTGGCTGCTTTCTGCATCTCGAACCTGGGGGCAGAGATGTTTAGCGGTCCATGGAAGAGGTTGCGGGAATGGGAAAGAAATATGGAAGGGAGGGAGCTTTGCCTCAAATGGAGGCAAAAAAAAATCGTGGTAAGAGAAGCAAGAATGGCATTGCAGAGAAATTACCAAGTGGTCCTTGCGGCAGCTGCTTGAAAATGTTTCCCTTGGCTTGCTTTGAGTCTGGAACAAGAGCTGACCCATGGAGGGAGCTGCTCCAGGTACATTAGCAGCGGCTCAGCTCTGAGAATCACTGCAAAGAGCTTGCCCGAAGGCTGGGGAGACCCAGAGATGAAGGGATGTGATGCAGCATCGTCTCCCAGCTGGGATGCCCTAAACCCTGTTGATGCTGGAGTCACCATGTGACATGTGAGGACCATTTGCTCACAGGTCGCCCCATGCCATCAGGCTGCTCCTAATAGGTGTGGTGCCACCCCAGCAGCGCAGTGGCTTTCCCCCCACCATCACCTGCCAAAGCCACCCACAGCCCTCATCCCACAGAGGGGACCAGGGTGGGCCACAGGGCTGCCCTGGAGGTGATGGAACAGGGTGGGGGACATCTCCCCACCACCACCATCCCCCCCCGCAGGCTGCGGATTTGGGTCTGTGCTGCCTACGCTGCTCTGCGGGCATATGGATGTGGAAAGGACACTGGGTGACATGTGAGTGGTACCAACATCCACTGTCAGGGCTGGTGGAGGGCTCAGCTGGGCAGGGAGCTGCTCACATCCCGTGCCGGCTCTCCATCCCTCAAAAACGCATTCCTCCGGGCTCAGGGAGCGCTGGGCTGGCTCCGGCTCCCAGGAAGCTGCCGGGCCATGGTGGAGCCAGCCTCTTCCCCATCCATCATCCTTATCAGCCGACGCTGGCAGCTCGGCGGTCCCTGGCAGTGGGGCTGCACGGACGGCGGGCCGGGGCCATGCGGCGAGAGACAGGCAGGAGGCATTGCGGTGATAAGCCACGTCACAAACAAAAACAACAACTCTCCTCCTTGGGCACTTCAAAGCACCGACCTGAAATTTATGCATCCGCAGAGCCCTCGTGGGTGCTGGGAGGGTGGGGGCAGCTCCTGTGGGAGGACGTGGGCAGGACAGGGTGCTGGGGCCATGGTTTGCCCACGTGGAACTGTGGATTCGACAAAGTATCGTGTGGGAGGTAAATGGGATGCAGGCAAGGAGCAAAGCAGGTTGCCCTGCACTGGGATGGGCACAATATGACAAAAGCAGCAGCGCAGCCCTAGGCGGGGTTGTGCCCCATGGCCATGGGGTCTCTGCACCCACGGGCTCCCAAAGCATCCCATAAAAATCTATTCGATAAAGGCCATTTGCTTTTCACATGGAACCGTCTCACCAGGCATAAAGTAGCTTTGGAGACCGTTTCACGGGCTGTCAGGCAGAAGATTTAGGGCTGTTCCCGAGGAAAGTAAGAGCCCAGACACAACTGCGCTCCACCTGCCTCGGAGAGGTCCCATGAGCAATACATCTGCTCGCATTAACCGGGATTTTATTCCTCTGGTGGTCCCTATGAAAGCCGTGAGACCTCTTGTGGCATGAGCTGAAACTCCACACACATCCCTCAGATCACACTGGGGCATGACAGCTGCGGGGTTGTGGCCACCCCGTGGGCACTGTCACCATGCGTTTGGGGTCAGCATCTGGGCAGCACCAAGGGAAAAGGCATTTCAGGACTAACTGGAAAAAGAATTGTGTTGCGGTTAATGCAAGGGTGAAAGCATCTCACACCTGAGATGGCATTTGGATGTTCTACTGCTGCAAGCTGCAGGGAAAGAGACCCAGAGAGGAAACCCGAGGGAGGTTAAAGCCGGGCTGCAGCACGGCGGTGGCCCTGGGGAGAACAGAAGTGTGGTATGGGGGGGCTAATGTATATATGCCCTCACAAACATATATACATACACGTATGCTTATACACACATTAACTTCCAGCTGTACATACGCTTATCTTAACTTCCAAGTGTAATAATGCTACTGAAAGAAAGCGCCACGCACCTTTGCTGGTAATTGCCTCTTTTTATAGGATTCAATTTCATTGAGGTTTGTCTGTATGCCAAGTCATGTTGAAAAATTAATCGTATTAACTTTTTTTAAAGTCTCTTAAATTTATATAAGCATTATTCATCAAGGACTCTTGTATTTACTTGTCAACAAAATGACTCAAAATTAGAACTGTTATCTTAATTTGATTTAATTTCCTTTCCTCCAATTTTAAGAGCCTGTTCTTTCTGTTTCCTTTCTCTTCTCCCTCCTCATTTTTAGTAAATGAGGAGACTTAGGGATAAGGGGATCCCCATCTATTTCACTTGAGTTGCATTTAACTGAATTAAAAGTGGAAGGATTACTTTATTTTTTAACATAGTTCATCACAAATCAGACCTCTTCCAGGTGAAGGAAGACATGTTTATTTTACCCTGTACCTTTTTTTTTTTTAGAAAAGGCCCTTTTCCTCAGTTACCCCCACAGGGTGTGTGGAGGAAGGGTCCCATCAGATGCACTTCATTAAAAGGCACCCTGATGCTGAAAGACTTACATTCCCTGCTTCATTTCTTGTGCTGGGGCAGCCCTTCTTCTGCCTTTCTCTTCCTACCATGAATACAGCTTGAGCCTCCCTTGGCACACTGCTGCCCTTCTGGAGTCACAGAATTTTCAGAGTTGGAAGGGACCTCTAGAGATCATCTAGTCCAACTCCCCTGCTAAAGGAGGATTGCCCAGAGCACATTACTCAGGACTGCATCCAGGCGGGTTTTGAAGATCTCCAGAGAAGGAGACTCCACAACCTCCCTGGGCAGCCTGTGCCAGTGCTCTGCCACCCGAACTGTAAAGACGTTTTTCCGTGTGTAGAAGTTTTTCCGAGTCCTCACTTTTGCTTCCAGCAATGACAACCCACATCAGCTCCACATATGGGCACCAACCACCGTGCACCAGGATCATGGATGTGATCGACCACCATGCACCAGGATCATGGATGTGATCGACCACCGTGCACCAGGATCATGGATGTGATCGACCACCGTGCTTCAGGATCATGGAGCCAGCCAGCCAGCCCAGCCAGCCAGCCAGCCAGCCAACCAGCCAGCCAACCAACCAACCAACCAACCAACCAGCCAGCCAACCAACCAACCAACCAACCAACCAACCAACCAACCAACCAACCAACCAACCAACCAACCAACCAACCAACCAACCAACCAACCACCACCCATCTACAGCAGAGCTCAGCCTCTTCACCTTTTATACCAGTGATGGTGATGTCAAAGGCACCTGCCACAGCCTGATTGGCTGGCAGGTGCTGGGGGTGTGGTCTCCCTGCTCAACCCCTCTTTAAAGGGGGCAGAAGCCCCCACCTCAATGGTCAAGGTCTAGTTTTTGCTGGGAGCAGCCTGGCAGCATCCTGCTCCTGCCCCACTGCCCTGCCAGGAGAGAGCGTGCCTGCACATATACATACTTACATACATTATGATATCTTGTTTTAATTACATTAGAGCAAATGACTCCTTCCCCTATGGTTTATATCAGCGCTTTGGGTTTGTAATTTATCTTGGCACAGTCTAGACTGGAGCCACTTTGAAGCTGTTTCAAACAGGATGAGAACAAACAATTTTTCCAAAGTGGCTGGATTAAGAAAACTGGCAGCCATTCATCTTTGGGAGAAGGCTTGTGGCAGCGCCGTGTCCCTGCTGGAGGCCCGCCAACCTCCTGCTCCCTACCCTGCTGGGACAGAGAGGTCCTAACCCTGAGGAGGGTGGGAAATCGCACCCCTAGCTACTGTGTGTGCTTGGGGGGAGGGTGGCAAAGGGCACCATCAGGGGCGTCTGCGCAAGGAAGACCTGATTCGTGCAGACCTAATCGTCTGCACTTAGCTTATGCCCAGGTGTTAGAGATGAGGGGTTATGCTGAGCGGATGGCACTGCAGCAAGACATGCAGCATCCAGCATTGGGGACTGTTGGCTGTGGCCGGTCCTGCTGCTCCTCCAGCCTGAGGGGACATGGTCACCTCATTCCATACCCGGCGCATGGCTCCTTCACCCGTTCATCAACCCCTGCACAGTGCTTTTCCTATAAACCTTATCGACATCTTTAATGCAGGAAATCTCTCCTTATTTTATTACTTCCACCTGGAGTACTGCATCCACCTCTGGGGCCCCCAACACAAGAAGGACATGGACCTGTTGGAGCAAGTCCAGAGGAGGCCTATGGAGATGATCGGATGGATGGAGCACCTCTGCTGTGAGGACAGGCTGAGAGAGTTAGGGTTGTTCAGCCTGGAGAAGAGAAGGCTCCAGGGAGACCTTATAGCCCCTTCCAGTACCTAAAGGGGACCTACAGGAGAGCTGGGGAGGGACTATATCAGAGAGTGGAGTGACAGGGTGAGGGGTAATAGTTTTAAACCGAGAGTAGATTTAGATTTGACATTAGGAAGAAATTCATCACTCTGAGGGTGGTGAGGTGGCACTGACGCAGGTTGCCCAGAGAAGCCGTGGATGCCCCATCCCTGGAGGTGTTCAAGGCCAGGTTGGACGGGGCTTGGAGCAACCTGGGCTGGTGGGAGGTGTCCCTGCCCAGGGCAGGGGGGTTGGAACTCGATGATCTTTAAAGTCCCCTCTGACTCTAACCCTTCTGTGATTCTATGATTTTCTTCAGATAAAAGTAATCCTGAAAACATCTTTACTAACTTCTACAGTTTCCCCAAGATATTTCTTTCTTTTAAAAACCAAACGCCAAACTCTTTCATTGACTGGGAAAGGTGTTTTTCTTCTAAATCACTGTCTTCAAGCACCCCAAAAGTTGGAGGGCTCATTTTAGGTGAAGCACAGTATAGGGAATATGTTTCTTTGAGCCCTGCACTGAGCTCATACGGATCCCTCCCATGGGCAGGGTGAGGGTCCCAGAAGGTCCCCCGGGCCACTCAGACCTGTTAGTGCCTGCCCTCAGGCCTGGTCCCCTGTCCCTGCTGGGGACAGCTCTTCCTCACATGGGCACCTAGCAGGTCCTGAGGAAGAGCCATCCCCGGCAAGGCTGGAGGCTGAGCTCCCCTCCCGCTCCGCATTGCACAAATCCTGCTCTGAGCAGCAGCAGCAGAGCTCGCATGCAAACACATGTGTTTTCGATATTTTTCCACCCAAACTCTGGGTTTTTAAATATTCTAGCAGCACCATTTGCTTGGCGAAAGCTGCCAGGGTTTATGACAGATTCCTCCTCCTTAAGGCTTTGAAATAAGGCTGTAAACATGCTCGCCAGGCTAAAGTGTTGCCTGTAAAGGGGTTTGCTCCCCTCACGATGTGCCTATTGGCTCCAATTAGCACTGGCAGGAGTCAACCGCAAAGAGAAGGCAGAGCTTATCCCTGGGAGTGAATTGATTTATTTACAGCATTTTCAAAGTGCCATGAATATGGCCTTTTTTTTTTTCTTTCTTTCTTTCTTTCTTTCTTTTTTTCTCCAAAGCTACCCATTTGCAACAGGGAAAAAAAAACCCCAACCATCCCCTAAATAGCTGGAAGCAGGAGGACACTGTCTGCTTTCCTTGAGATGGAAATTAATCTTTGTGTAATAAGGGTGGGATAAGATCACCTGGCATTTTACTGAAGCCTTGCTCTGGCCATGGCCAGAGCTGGGGACAGGGAACCCTGCCCAGCCATGCCAGGAGCAGGAGACCGGCACCTCGGTGCTGCGGGGTCAGGAGCCGAGGGCTGGTTTTATCTTGTTTTGGGTGCCTCAGTGAGAGGAACTGGGTTTTCTCAGGGTACCACCTGGGTACCACCGAAGCTGGTTTGGGCAGGAGCTGGATGAGCTCAGCCCAGCTGGATTTCAGACCCATCTCATGCAACTGTCCCATCGTGGATTTAGGTACCGTAAAACACCTGTGTTGGGAAGCAGCAGCTCCACTCTCTGCTTTGGGGCTCACTGGAGGCAACATGCTCTCTGCGGGGCCAGTTGTAGCCGCTAGGCTGGGGGAATGGCCATGCTGGGGGAAAACCTGTGGTAACCCCGTGAAGAGAAACCTCTTCATCCAAGAGAGCCGGGGAGCATGCCAGGGGAGACCCTCCGTGGGACTTTCTGCTCCCATGCCAACATCCTTGGCGGGAAGCAATGGGAGAGAAAAGCTACGTGTCCCACGGGCTCAGCCATCCTCCCACCCTGCAAAGCCACATCCAACCATCGCTTGTGTTCATCACCTCATCAGCACAGCGGGGCACCTGCCTTCACCCTTCGGGCTCCTTCCCCCTTCTGCTGGTCGCAGCCTGAAGGTCCCTTCTCCAGCAAAGCAGCTGCTTTCCATCACGGCGCCGTCAGGAAGGAGCTGGGGCAAGGGGGCGTTTGTACGGGCAGGAGTTACAGCCATCGCCTGCTACCGACCGTGCGCTCTGCTTAGCCAGCAAGAGCTAAGTGGCCCGGCCGTAACTCAACGCCGAAGCTGCCCAGGCGAGGTGGCAGCCAACAATGGCGGGTTTATGGACTTTGGAGGGGACTCTGTTAGTGGTAACCTCAGGGGATTTGCTGAGGGGAAACGCTGGAGGCTTGCTGTGCTCATTAAAGGAGGGGAGGCGATACCGTCCGCAAAGGTGGGAGCGCGCAGCCCAGCTCTGCCCCCGCGTCCCTGTGCCATCGCGGCGGGTGGCAGCCCTGGTTCTCACTGGGGCTTGGAGTCCTCTGAGGGGACCGAGCCCCCGCAGTGCCGCCGGCCCCTTTCTCATGCTCGCTGGTGAAGGGAAGAGGAGAAGTGCTGCGGGAAGATGAGAGAGGATAAAATCATGACTCCTTCGGGTTTGCCAGGGATAACCTGTGCCTCAGTTTGCCTGCAAAACCTGCTTGTCACGCAGGGCAGGAGGGCAGCCAGGGCTTGGGCACCATGCTCAGCTCTGCCTCTCGAGAGAAAACTGGCGACGCCGAGCCCCGAGCATCCCCGGCGCTGATAGCAGGCGCGTTTCCCGCTTTGGGGCTGGACTCAGCTCGCCAGCTGAATCAGCAAATAATTAGCAGCGGCCAGAGCCGGGGGGGATTAGCATCCCTCTCCTCTCCAGCCGTCCAGCCCGTCTTAACCCTTTCATCTGCGCATCTCCGAAGCTGTAGGATCTCCTGGGTGGAGATGCTGCTGTGGGGTCGGTGCCACTGGGGGGTTGCCCAGGGTGCCACAGCCGGTGTCCCCTCGCCGGACCGGCGTCCTCGTCGCGGTAGCAGCCGGGGAGCTGGCTCATGGCTCGGGGCGAGCCGTCAGTCCCGTGCCTGGCGGCTCGTTTGTTCACCTCCGGGCAGCCCGATGACAGCGCTTCCCTTTACTACCAGCTGCAAAAACCTGGCAGCTGATTTAGGAGAGCTCCCGGGGCCCAAAATGTAAACCGTTTTTCACCAGGAATGTATAAGCAAGCCATAAAATAAGGGATTTGAGTCTGGTCACATGGGACAGGCCTCCCATAAAATTGAAGCATTGATCTGTATTTTAGTGAGCAGCTTCGAAGCTGCCCGGATGATTGAAGACCTGAGCTTTAACAAACTCTGTAATCTCCCACCATACATCTGAAGTGGCATGTTTGAAGTCCGAGGACGAGTTATTTATATTATTTGTATAATACACGGTGAAAGGACATTAGCCACAGCTCGAGCACCAGTGGTGGGTGTTGCTGCCTGCCAGAGGGAAGCAGCAGCTCCGCGGCGCATCTCTCTGTGTCAGGGTTGCCCTGCACGTGGGCACACGCGTGTGATGGCCAAGGTGGCCCAAAACCGCAGGATCTGGCTGTGCTACTTCACACCAATGCTGTCCTGGCTGCCCTGTGCCATCTGCAGCTGCTGGACTGGGACATGTGGTTCTGCTCTGCTCTTCTGGTGGGGGTCACCCCCTTCCTGATATGTGTCACCCCCTTCCCACTAAGTCACCCCCTTCTCAATGTCCGTCATTCCCTTCTTGATGTCCT
>NW_009650172.1:2444305-2445475 GCF_000708025.1 Charadrius vociferus | reverse complement strand
CTTCCCAGCATGTGTGCCACCACCATCCTGGTGAGTGTCACCTCCTTCCCAGTGTATGTCACCCCTTCCTGGCACGCATCACACCTTTCCCAGCAAATGTCACTCATTTCCAGTATGTAACGTCATTTCCAGCATGTCACCTCCTTTCTGGGATGGATCACCCTGCTCGTGGTGTGTGTCCCCACTGTGTGTGCCAGACGGGCTGCGCTGGGACACACCGCTGCTCGTGGAGTCCCCCCACCTCAGCAAAGCCACGCAGGGAAAAAACCCACTCCTCCCCTTTCATTTCCATGGCCCAAACTGGCCTTGCCCATCAGCAGCAACAACAACAACAACAAAAATAGCTGGAGAAGTATATATTCACTATAAAAGTGTAAATTTTGGGGTAAAAAGATTATAAATTCCAGTCAAACCCTGAACAGCTTCTGGCAAGGGCAGGGGGATGCCTGGGGTACGGGCTGAGAAAGGCCAAGTGCCATTTCAGATTATGGCATTTTTCCATGTCTGGGAAATGTTTCCTCTGCCTCAAGTTCACTTTGGTGATTTGAAGGGGTTAAGCAAAAAAATGGTTGAAAACTGGAAAGTGTCTCCTCCAAAATCAAACCGAACCAGAACTATTGGGGTCACCTAAAGCACGTTGTGACCTTTAAATAAAGCTTCTTGGTAGCTTTCCTGCACCAAAATCTCCATGTTTCCCTGTTATATATTTTTGGGGGCAGCTGTGATACCCAAACCTGTAAGTGCGTGGGAAACAGGAGCTCTCGGTTTTGGTGGCAGTTTCCAAAACACGGGGCTTGGTGAGACCACCAGCTGCTGCTTCCCTGCCGTGCTGGAAGCCCCCCTGGGGATGCTGTGGGGACGCCCAGCACGAGCAGCAGCACCACACTGGCTTCCTCAAAATCCAATTTTTCCATTTCCTGCTTCTCTCTCTTGGACTACCACTAATCACAATAGTTTGCCCCAGGGGTGTTAGCATCCAAATAACCAATAACCCCCGGGAAACCCCCCGAAGCCCCCCACCATGTGAGCCACAGCCAGGGCAGGTGCAGCAGCTCGGGCTCAGCCTGAGTTTTCCACTGCGGGCGGCAGAGGTAGGTGGAAAATTGTGCAATACTCAGCCTCCAGCAAGTTATTTTGTGGCAGCCAGGGCAGGGCTCCCGTGCCCTTGGC
>NW_009650172.1:2442323-2444095 GCF_000708025.1 Charadrius vociferus | reverse complement strand
GAGACGGCCGGGGCCGGCTGCTGCTGGGGCTTTGGGAGCCTCACACCATGGTCCAGGCACGGAGGGGCCCGGGGGGGACTCCACGACCCTGGTGGGGTGCATCGATCCTGCCCGAGCAATGCCCCTGGAAAGGGAGCCGGTTAACTGGGTGCCGCTTAAAAGCGGGATTAAGCGTACAAACCTGATAAGGGATTAAGAGGGTTATTTCTCACTCCCTCCCCAGTTACCAGATAGGACTGGGGCTGGGGCCGCTGGTGATGGAGCCGAGGCGTGGGGCGGGCAGGGTGCGCAGCCCCCCGCGCCTTCTTCGGGGGGAAGGAGGCAGAGCAAAAGCCACAATAAATGCCCGGTGTTTCATCACATGGGGAAATTACTAGGACAGATTTTTGGCAGGGGTCAGAGCGTCGCTTTAGTAGCGCCGGCTTTAATGAGAGTGTATGTGTTTGTGTTTGCAAGATGCCCGTGAAGTTCCCTTATCCTGGGAAAATTGCTCCAGTTACCTGGTTGGCTTTTATGGACCGGGAAAATCGGGGTCTGGGAAGGACCGAGCCCATCGCTTCATCCATCCTGATGGCCAAAACTCCCCACAATCACTTGCTACTTGGCCAGAGTTAAGCCTCAAACCGCATCTTGCAGGGAAATAAGACAAATCAGCTCCTGCTTTGAACCCTTCTGGAGGAAGGCAGAGCCCAGCCTCGGCTGGCCGGCGTGTCCTGGCCTCCCCGCAGCCGGCTGCGGGGCCGGTTTTACACCAAAACTTCCAGAGCCCTGGGACTGCGAGAAAAATCAGCTTTTGTTAAAAAAAAAAAAAAAAAGGCATTTTGAAAAGCTTTAAATGTGATCAGTTAAAAAGGGGTGTGTGTGCGTGTAAATAATTTTAAGTCGGTCTCAGGAGCTTTGCTTGCCTGACTCATGATTAGGGTTTTTTTATATATCACATCAGAAAATACTGTAAAACATACTTTCAAAGCCTCAGAGGACCTCGGCCTCCTTGGAGTATTCAAATGCATCAATTACATGAGCATTATGGGCAGGATAGTTTGTACGAACCCTGTTAAAAAGTCAACCTGAGACTTGTGCCTCCAAATCCCCTCGCTGCCCCCAGGGCTGGAACTGATTTCTGCCCAGGCTTCGGCACTAGGAAATGTTTCAGTTTAAAAAACGTTGAAAAACATTAAAACCAGGCCGTATGCACTTATTATTGAGAAAATCCCACACAGATGGACTGCATTGAATCGCGAGCAATTATTTTCTGCCGTTCTCGTGAGTTAATGAGATGATCAGAAGTCCCCGGCGGCCCTCCTTTGCCTGCAGACCTGTGCATCAACCTCCTCATCTGCAGCCTGGGGCTGCGCGGCGCTGGCACGAGCCCCTTTGCCAGCCCCGGGGCTCCCTGCCAGGGGACTAAGAAGGATAACGCACATATTTTTGCATGGCTGGTAACTGTAAAGACCAGGACCCAGCTTTTTTTTTTTTTTTGGTTCTGAATGTGTTTGGGTGTGCCTGCACATCAGGGACACGCAGGCTGGCAGGAGCTGGTATCCCGTGCCAAACCCACAGCTGAGCGGGGGCTGGAGGGGTTTCGCATGGCACAGGTGGCCAAGATGTGAAAAAAAAATCATATTTTTTTTTTTTCCCCGTACTGAATCAGGTTTGACGTCACGCTGCCAGTGGGGACCTGTGTGCCGCGACTGCTGAGCGCATCCCCCTTTTTGCTGAGTGTGGGGTGGTCAGTGGTGAGCCGGGCACGGGGCACAGCGGCTGCCGCGCCT
>NW_009650172.1:2437265-2442300 GCF_000708025.1 Charadrius vociferus | reverse complement strand
GCTGCAGAGCCCTGCCCCGGCCAGACCGCGGGTTGTTTACATCCCCCGGTGCCTCTGCGCCGTCGGAGCCCTGCAAACAGCCGGGCGTGATGCACACTCACTCCTCTGGCATGAGCAGAGCAGAAGGTGGCTGAGGTCTGCAGCCTTATCAGCACCAGAGCCCTAATTACCGTCCTAACGTCTAATACTGCAGGCTTGGCCGGTACCTTACGGGCCTGATTCCCTTAGACAGAAGCTGTTATTGTCCAGATGAGGGGTTTGAAATCTTACAAACACAAACCTATCCTCAAAGGGAATTTCTTTCGCTGACACTTCCCAAGACAAAGAAACATTTCTGCCTGTGTTTTTGCAGATGGATCTGGCCTTTCCCCCACCCCTCTCACCCCCCCCCGGATGTTTGCAGGGCCGCCTGCTTCTGCCTTCAATAAGGAAGGGATATGGGCAGGGGTTGGGACGACCACCTCGGTGCGGGGCAGGAGGGCAGACCCCGCTGCCAGTGGGGCTGCAGCCCGTTTTGCTGGTGTGCTGGGCTCCGTCTTACTGGGAGACTGGGCTGGGCTCCATCCCACGGCTCTGGGGCTGCGAGCCCGGCTGCTGCAGGGGAGGGCACGATGCCACGGTGAGGGCCACGGGTTCACTGGGGCGGCAAGTGTGGGCTGGTGCCGGGCAGGGTGGCAGGGACCCGCTACAGGCTGCTCTTCGCAGGGCACGGAGCTGGAATTGCCGGCTTCTCCCTTTGTTCGGATGCTCCAGCGGGTTTCACACCAACCTGGGCGGGATGTGGCCCCCGGCAGCCGCTTGCTAGCCCTCTCCCAAAATCTCTATTTGGGAATTCCATGGGAAATGGCCGAATGATTTCTTTGTACCAGTCGCCCACCTTCAGCGGGACGCGAGACCGCCTGCTCCGGACAGGGTCAGCCGAGCAAAGCAGTAAAGGGAAATCCCGTGGCCTTTCTGCAATGTGAGTTAATCAAATTGTGCCTCGTTAGCGGCGCACAAGGCGAGAGCCCGGCACTCGCTGAGCCCCGAGCAGAGCTCTTGCCGCCTGCGCTGGGGTAAGAGCAGGCTCTCATATGCCAGTGGAATCAGCGTTTTAAAGAAGTAATCTGATCAGATGTAGCTAGTTATTATAACGGACTCAGCAACTTTAATGAGCTCCTGCACAGACTGGATTACCACGGTCACTCATCCATAGTTCATTAGAGCTTCAGAAAGGGGATCCAGGAGAAGTCATGAAATACGATCTCCTAATCTCGCCTAAGCAGGAGAAGCCCAGCTATAAAGAAAATACCTCTTAAAAATACCCGCAGAGTGAATAAATCTCCCTCATCCTAAAAGGCAAAGAAAGCGGACCCATGAGAGAAGAGGATCAGTTCATGGGATGCGTTTTCCGTGCCCATGGTTAAAGAGACTTCGCACAGGGGTGGTGTGTTTGTGTGGAAGGACAGAGCTGCTTCTGGTTTTCATCGATCAAAAATATCCTTCTCGTGGTTTTCTTGGGGTTCCTGGGGAAAATAAATAAATCATGGCTGGGTGGAGGAATGAGACGGGCAGACCCGCTGTCCCCACGGGCAGCAGCGAGCAGAGAGCCTGGAGGAGGAAGATCTGCCTGTCCTGGAGGGATGCCCAGTTTCTGGTGTTCCTCTCAGTCCCAAACGCCCTCACCCAGTCCGGGGCTGGAAATGTCATTTATGGCCTGTGAATGGCAGCCAGCTGGCACCTGCGCCCCTGAGGATGTCCGCAACCTATCCCTTTTCCAGGAAGGGCAGGTTTGACATCATCCCAAGTATCTGCTCCCCAGGACAGCTCGCCGGGGCGAAGATGCTCCTCTGAGCATAGCATGTCACTTGGTGCCATTGGGTCATGTGTGTGCATCCCCAAGGCTGGGGGCATCACCCAACTCAGCTGGTGGGGCTAGATCCTCTCTGGTGGGGTGAGGTGGTGGCCCAGGGCCAGCTTGGGGCCAGGAGGATAAGGTAGCTGGAGAAAGTGGGATGGGGCAGCTGGGGCAGAGGTGTCCCAACAGCTGGCATTGATTTCAACAGCTGGTTCTGCTGAGATGAGCCATGTCCAGCCCCACCTCATGGGCAGTGGGAAGCGGTAACATCCCTATGAATGGAGGAGAAAGCAGAGCTCCAGAAAACACGGGGCCAGATCCATGACCCCTGCACGATGGGGTCCACGTCGCTCCATGGGCACAGGAGGTGGCACGGCAGTGACAATGCCGGTACGGAGGGATGCCCATGCAGGAATTCCCAAGCAGTACACGCAAAGAGAAACCCCAAGAAGATTCCCTGTCCCCTACAAACCACCCTGGCCCTTATCAGGGAGAGCATTCAGCAAGCGATTAACTGAAGACTTCATTAATACTGCTGCAGCTGGGACTGCTCAGGGGCTTAACCTGAAGCATGTGCTCCTCTGGCTGAGGGTCTTAACGCACTGAGTGAACATCTGGATGTGGCCCACCCCTTCCAGACCTTTCTTCCCTCCACGGGCAATCGGGTTATCTGGAGGGGAAGGAAGCCTGAAAGCTGACTCTGTCCTCCAGGGCCGCTTTCATTCCTCGGCAGCCCCTGGGGACGATTTGGCAGTAAGGAGCGTCCTGTAAAGGAATGTCCCGTGATGGACGGGGCTTAATGGGACACCTCCACACGCACCCCTCAGCAGAACATCCACGGGCACAAACCCCGACCCGTCCCCAGCAGCAGGGTGGGGAGATGGTGATGCCGAGGCTGAAGGATGCCCACACTCACCCTCGCAGCGGGGCGGACGCTTTCCCTCTAGACACCTCCGCACAGGCACTGGTACCTCTGGACGCGCAGGCTCTGCAGACTCCAAACGTCGAGAAATGTTTGACAGAGCAGCGTACATATTCCAAACATTGTTTGATTCATGTTTTAAAGTCTCACTTGCAAGCATACTTCCCCAGCTCAGACATCAATCACTGCAAATATGTTCTTATAAACAAAGCAATACAGACTGACTGTCTCTTCCACCCCTACCATATGCAGGTCACCGGGCAGCACCCCGAGGAGAAGCGCTTCCCAGCACATCTGAGCCCCCCCAGAGGACACCAGCACAGGTAGCTGGGAAAAAGCAATGGGAAACCTGTTGCCAGTGACACAGTACCACCCAAGGGTATGCATCCCAAAGGAAGGCAGCCGAGTCCTTCATCACTGCTCTGAGGATGACTCGCTCCTGCTGCGCAGCCGGTGCAGAAGGGTATCTGTCCTCGCACTGACCAACCGTCCCTTCAGCTCTCATCTCCATCACTCCGTCCTCCCCCCACCCCATCCCTGCCTTTATGGGGATGACCTCTCACCAGGCAGGGATGGGGGATGCCGTGGTCAGGATGGAGTATTTCCCAGCGCCAGTTCCTTCATGCAGCTGCCCACTTACATGGGTAACGAGAGCAGGTGCCTAATTTCATTTTATGTTTTAACCTTGAATATATGATTATCACATCTAATACCTACAAGAGAGCCCCTTCCTCAGCATTAACGACCTACTGTGCATGGTGTGGGCATGGGCACGTCACGGCTGGCAGCTCCCCATCCTCACCGCACTGTCACCACCAGTGCTTCCCTGCCTGCGCTACCGGCAGGAACATGGGGCCATGCTGGGATGTGGTTCTATGGGCTTCCTCCACTACCATGGACATCCCAGACCCTACAAGCCCCAACCCTTGCCAACATGCAGCAGGGTCCTTGAAGGACACCCAGCCATGGGGCCACCCCTGCCGCCGGCTGGGCACCCCAAAAGTCCTCACAGAAACAGTGAGACAGGACAGACAGGGTGGTAAAAAATATCTGCTCTAGACTCACGGGTTTTGGAGACTTTTTAAAGCAAACTTCCTTTCTTTAGGACGCTCCAGCAAAGTGCAGGATCCTGCTGGTAGGCGACTCTCGCACTCCTCAGCCCTCTGTTTAGGAAAAATAAATAGGAAAGAATCCAGCAGCGGCGCTTTCCTCCCGCTGCGCGAGATGGATCAGTGCTTGCCACCGCAGGAAAACTGTCCCACCGTGATCTAACCCAGCGCTTTGTCCTGAAATGCTCTGCTACGGCTAAATAAATGAGTCCTCTGGAGCAGGGTGACACATTCCAGCCCCAGACAGTGACACTGACAGATGCAATCAGTCTGCGAGGTTTAATGGGAACATGGCGCTGGTGGAGCCGGCAATGGGAAATTTATGAGGGATTCGGGAGAGGAAGAGGAAAACCAACAGTGTTTGCTGGTGCAGGAGGGAGGAAGGTCTCGACGGGGCAGCAGCTCGGCCATGGCATGGTGGTGTTTATTGTGGGTGATTCGGTGGCTGGGGCCTGGCTGTGGGGATGGGACAGCAGCGTGGTGGGACAAAAAAGGGGTCTTGGCTCTTTGTCACCCATGAGACAGCAATCGGGAGGCAGCGTTGTGGCCACCTCCTATGTGGGAAACGATTAGCCCCATGGTTCCACTACGACTCCCAAATTGAGAAAACCCCATCCTGGTGCCAAGCACACACAGGGCTGCTTTTTCAGAGCAGCAACGTTGCATCCCGCCTGGGTTTGAGCAGACTCAAGCTCTCCCAGGTCGGTGCCATCCATCCAGCCACAAGCCACGTCTAGCAGGTGACTCGGGTTCGTACAGCCCAGGGCTGAGCACCAACCTACCGATGGGAGCCTGCTTGCTGTCCAAGCTCCCCAATTCAGCAGAAGGACTAAGTCGAGGGAGGTTTCGGACACGTATACTCCAGGTTTTCCTCCCCCGCTCTTGCCCTGCATCCCTGTCGGCGTGAGGTAGAGGGGCTGTATCAGTCTGCATCTCGCCTGAGTCAGTCCGGCACCAGCCGCGATGGCCCGAGATATCAGCAAGTGGCTCGGCCACAGGGCTCCCGGGGGGACAATTAGAGAGGAGACAGCTCCTGCCTGCACCCGGCTTCCTTGCCACACCGCAACACAGGGCTCAGGGGCTGCCGGGATGCTCGGGGGGCTGCACCGCTTTGGGGTATTTCCCCGCAGAGGGGCGAGGTAGGGCAGCCCCGCCGCGGCTCCCGGC
>NW_009650172.1:2429085-2437078 GCF_000708025.1 Charadrius vociferus | reverse complement strand
TGGCACACTCGGCTCTGCTGCTCACTTGCCAGCAAGCCTCGCCTGCCCCTTCCCCTCCAGCTCACTGCTCGCCAAGGCAGGGGCTGCTCAGAGCCCAGAGCAACCACGTTCGTTAAAAAAAGCAGTTTGCGTTTCGGTACCGGTGTCTGCAAGCCCAGCAGAGCCAGTGGCGTGGCTGAACGCTGCATCTCAGCTTGTCTGGCCGGGGGCTGCTCTCCACGTCCAGCATGTTTGGTTCTCAGCAGCTGCTTTTAACTGGGAATGTGGTTTGTAACCACAGTTGGGACCCAGGGAGGGGTGCTTATGGGGCTTTTGTGGGTCTTCCCAGTCGCATTGCCCACTTGCAGCTCGCATCAGCCTCACCACACCACCCCTGGAGCGGACCCTGGGTCTTATTGCCCCGAGATCTCGAGGCTGTGGCCAGCTCGGAAATGAAGAGTTTCTCTCCTGGTGAGAAGGGATGCTTCCCGAGGGGTCGTGCTTTGTGTTTATTTGAACCCCCTGCAAGCACGTGGGGGAGCACAGGCGTGCTGGGGAGGCGATGCGTTACGGGGGGTACATTCACCCGCTATGGATGTGTGCGTGAGAGAGGGGAGAAATTACTTCCCCGTCCCATATACTAAATAATAACATCCATGTGAACAAAAACAAGGTCTGAGAGAGGGAAATGCCCCCGCAAAGGCCTTTATCTGGCAGAATCAGAGAAAGATCAGCTGCAGCGCGGGAAGCAAGCGCGCTGCACACAGGAGACCCAGCCCATCTAGGGTTTCGGCTCTGGTTAATGACACTGCAAATTAAGCCTGTCATTTTTAGACATGATGTTTCTTGCCGTTTCGGCTCAAGAAAACAACAACCAGCCTCCAGAACCGTGGTTTCACAGCAGCAGGCCCCCTTCTCCCTCCATCCCCTCCCAAGGAAAGGGGGGTGCGTGGGCCCTCGGGGCGGTGGGGATGCAGCCCCGAGCCCTCGCCGCAGAGACCCTCTGCCCCGGGATTTCAGCATCACGCAGAGCGGATGAGGCTGAGACAGCTTCCACCTGGAGAGCCGCTGCAGCAAGGAGGAACACCCGTCCAGAAGGATACCAGTTCCCCTTATTAACTGGCAAGTTCTTGCAAATCCATTAGTAATAATTTTTACCCAATAATTGCACGGGTGTCGGGCTGAGCGCCCGGCAGGGTCTCACCGGGCCGGGCTTTCTCTGTAAGGGGGGCAAAAATTCATCACCAGAGACCCTGGGATAGAAATACTTGTCCCTAGATCGCAGTCTGATGCCACTGGCAGAAAAAGCAGTGCCATATATATACACACACCATATATATTTTTTTAAAATATGTTTTATGTATTCATATATACAAATATATATATTTTTATGTATTAAAAAATTTAATATCAAGATTGTTGGTGTGTATATTGCTGGCATAGGAATTACTGGGATTTTTTTTCTGTGCTTTAGGGGTAACATAGAATCAGTGGGGAAAAAAAAAAGGGCTTTGACACCTTGTTGGGGAAGGGTTTTCGTTTGTCCTGGGGTGAATGTCCTCAGCTCCTGCATGGGATGGGTCCTTTGGAGAGGCCATGGGAGCAGTGGGGCAAGCTTGGAGCGGGGCCGAATGCTGGTCCAAAACACTTCCTTGCCAAAACTTGCCGGCTGCAAACCTTCATTCTGATGGAAAATACACCATGGGAGATATTTCACTGGCCAGAACAACTGGCGATGAAACACCAGTGGTGGCCCTCACCTTGCCAGCGCCTCTGACTTTGGCTGTGTCTTGCAAAACGTCCCCGGAGCTGCTCCGCCGCCAGTGCCGGTGGGTGGGTTTCACCGCGTTTCCCCGGGAGCTTTTGGGTTTATGGTGTAAAACAAACCTCTTTCTTTTGTCCAAACGAGATGCTTCCGGAAGAAATGGCTATTTTAGGTTGTGGGGTTTTTTTTTATATTTTTATTTTAATGGCTTCTAAAAGGGAAGAACTGGTTTGCATGAAGCTGCTCCAAATGTTTCCAAGCAAAGTTTAAGAGAAAACTGGAGTTTCGCTTAAGCGTGTTTTAATGGGGAAGGCTTGTTTTTCCTTCATGTTCACTGCTCTTCTTGGGAAACAAGGAGCCAAGAGCAGAAGTGTCTTTAGCTCAAAGCAAACTATTTTGTTTCAGTTTTGAGAATTGGGGAGGGATCAGCATTTTTACGAGAGAAACTTTTTTCCTTCCAATAAGCTCCATTTCAAACAGTTTTTTTCTCCAGAGCGTACCGGGAGGAGTCACATATTGATACACAATAAATAAAGCCGTTACACTCTGCAGGTCTGGATTCACTTTTCACAGGACGTCCCCACCCCGTGACTCCCCGAAAGCAAGGCAGGGCGATGTCCAGAGCAGCACCATGGACCACGGTGACACAGGACACCCAGCACATCGGGGTCTTTCCCCCAAAACATTCCCACCATCCCCCTACACCCATGGGTGCCCTGGAGGCATCGGCGCAGCCATGCTGGGTGCTGGGTCGCAGCTGGGGGTGGAGGATAACGAGCCCTGGGGAGGCAAAGTGCCACCCCGAACCTGAAACCCAGGGGCTGCCTGGATGATGGGGGGCAAGACCGGGCTAGCTTTCATTAAAAAAAAATAATTTCATCAACATTTTTTCTCACCCCAAACCACCCGCACTCAGAGCACTTTGGTGCCGGATAAAAGGACGGCGAGTGGCAGATATCAAGGGGGTGTCCCCTGGCGCAGCGTGGGGCTGGCGGCTCTGCAATGCGTTTGCGATGGTGTATTTCGGGAGCACATTCCAGAGCTGGCGGATGGGCCAGCGCCGGGACGGCGGCGGCTCTGGCAAAGCCCACACCGTCTCCCCCAGACAACACGGTCTTGCATGGGCTGTGCTTATAAAAGACGGCGTGGGGAGGCGGAGGACTGGATACGGCCCGTGGCCGGCACTGCCTTTGCGTGTGAAAATGGTGTTTTTAACGAAAGGAACAGCTGCCCAATGGATCTCCAGAGTCTCCCTTCTACTCCCTGGGTTGGTTTTTTTTGAGGGAGGTTGTAAAGTAAAACCCAAGGAAACAACACAAATAACCGACCCACAGTTCCCCACCATCTCCTCCACCCAAAACTTGCATCCTAAAAAGGAAAATATTTGCAGCCCCGGTCTGATGCCGGCTGCACTCCTGCCACATCCCATTCATAAAACAGGGGGAGGAAAGGGTGGAAAAAAACACTAAAATGATTTAAAACCCCCAGCCCCCAAATAATTTTCAGTTGCAAAAAAGTCTTAACAGACGCTTGTTAATTTTTAAAACCATCCCAATCTGCTGAAAACGAACCCAACCCTGTAGAAAAAAACCATCTTGTAACTCTTGCAGTAACCTGACGGCTGGCCCGGTGGCTGTACGGACCTCTCGGGATGCGGCCGGGGGAACCAAGGGAAAACCAGCCCCTCTGCTTCCCTGGGAGCCAGGGCGTACCTGCACCCAAGGAGAGAGAAGCCCTGGGATTTTGGGAGAGCTGAGGATAACCAGGATAATAAGGCACCACTAATTGTCCTTATGCCCCGACCCTGGCAGCATCGGGAAGGCATAGATGGACCTGGCATGAGGCACCGTGCAATGAGAACTGGAATTGCCCTGAAAAACTTGTAGACAAAATGAGTTAAAAACCCCAGGTGGATCCGCACGGAGAGAAGGATGGGAAGTATGGATCCTGGGGCATGGTCCCACCACAGGGAGACGTGGGCAGGATGCTGCTCCCTGGCTCCGGCTGCTCCCCAGTGTCACCACACCGCGTTGAGCCTGCAGCACAGCAGAGCCCAGTTAGACCTTCTCACCCTGTTTCAGTGGCCTGGGCCACTGTCCCCAGCCTTCTCCCACTGCAAAGCCAAGCACAGAGGCCCCCTTTTACCTGCACCGTCATGCAAACACGGTGCAGGACAGGAAGAGCTCAACCAACGAGGCAGATCTGTCCCCACACAAGTCACAGTGCCCAGGGGACAGGAGGGGAGCCCTTCTTTCAAGGAAGGTGGAACGGTCATTACCAGGGACTGGGAAAAGCCTTCATGCACCTGGGGCGTTGTGGCACCTGGGGTACCTGGGAAGGGTCCCCAAGCTCACGCCACACCTCCTGCTGCCAAACATCAAAAAGCAAAAGCCAACGGAGCCACAAGACGCAAAGGTGAGTCCTCGCGGTGGCACTGCCAGGACGAGATGGAAAGCAGAGGGAAGGGGGGAAAGACACATCTCACATCATGACCCACCTTCCTCTTCCCCACCGGCGCGTGTGACACGACCCAAACTTGCTCCCACATCCAGACGAAGGGAAAGTTGGCAGCAGGGAGCCCAGCTCTGCCCCATCCAGATCCAGTAGTTTGTCTTCAGCCATGCCCCAAACCAGATGCTTGAGACGAAGACGCCAGGAGCTGCCTTAATAAGCGCTTATGCAATCCTTCTCACGCGGAGGAAATGTCTTTCCCAATCCCCAGCCATTAGCAGTTGGCTGATGCCCTGGAGCGGGACATTTTAGAGCCCTTGTAAATTTGCTTCAGGAGTGGAAAGTGGTCGGAGGAGGAAAAGGCACTGGTTTTCGTCAGGGACCTGCATCAGCCCGGAGCTCTCCTCCGCTCCTCCACACAAGCGGAGAGGTGCCACCACGGGTCAGGACCCAAACCCTGCCCCAAGCCAGGGGTTCAGGGACGAGAGGATGATGGTGGCACCTCCTGCCCTGGGGTCAGCACCTGGCCCCGAGACTTTGATGGTCAGTTTTGGCCTCAGCGGGGAATTTGAGTGGGGAAAGAAGAGGATTTAGGGCAGAAGCATCGCTCCTGCTTCAGTGCAAAAGTTTCTTCTGGATTAAGAGAGGCCAACTGGGGAGCAAGCAGACCAGCTCTCCCTGCACGTGGGACACCTGGGCTGCCAGTCAGAGCTCATGGACTCGTTTTTTCCATCATCTCCAATTGCATATCCATGAGGGGTAACACAATATAAACAGAGATTGCCTTTATGGCTGGTAGACTCTCCATCCACTGATGTCCCTGGCAATCCGATGGGGGAACAGCACTGCACTAAGTAAGACTCGGGGCACCCACGCCACCTTGGAGTAATGATTTTGGGGCTGGTTCCAGCAGTGAGCTGCGAGACTGCCGTTACCTTCCCTTTGCCTATTGTTTGCATCCAAACCCAATTGCAAATTGACATGAGCCGTCTTTGGGGAGCGGCTGCTCCGCTCTGCTCCGTCAGCACAATGAGCCGTTGTTGATACGGCCGCAGCAATTTTCCAGGTTAATTTATGGCCGCCACACCCCATTAGCGGCAATAAATGTGGAGCCCGGTTTTGCCGAAATTGTGAGTTACGATTTTTCAAATAAATACATTTTCCTATAAACCAGCGCTCTGTTTAGTTTGAATGTTCCTCGCAGACACATCCATCTACATAAAATACACAGGAGAGGAAGCTGAGCTGTGACTTTGCTCTGATGACATAAAAACTTTTGTAAACACAATGTCATTTACAGTACTAGCAAGGAGAGAGCACAAAAAATAAACAGCGAGTGCCTGGCGCATCCCTTCAGGAGCACATGGAAAATTTAATAATCTTTTTTCCATAAAGCTTTGTTTCCCTTTTGATTTATCCAGGCAGGGCAGTGGCTGCTTGGCCATAAATAGATTGTATTTCTCGAGAGGCAATGGTTGCAGTCATCCTTTATGTCGCCGGATGGGGGGCGCGGGAGGTGTGTATACAGAGAAGATGCCGCGGATTGCTGCTGAGAACAGGAGCATCGGGGCTCAGCACGGCACAGCCACCCTGGGTACCTGCCTCGCCTCCGATTCCTCCTGCTCCTTCGGTGAGGCTTTGACAGCCTGAACCCCACGTGGGGTCACTTCTGTGATGTTGTTGTAGGATCGAGCGGCCCGTGATGTAGTTTGGGGGACTCAAGCAGTGTGCGGGCGCAGGAGCACACGAGCACCGGCACACATGAGCTCCCCCGCGTCCCAACGCTCCCCCCACCCCTACAAGACCCGTACCGGCCCAGCAAGACACGCATGGCAAACCCTCCCGGGGAGGAGGGATGCCCTGAGTGGGCTTTTGCAGCTGTGGCGCTCATAGCTCAGCCTTGGCCGTGACCCCTGGGCTGGGTTCATTGCCCATCAAAATGACGTGATTTTGTTCACTTCTGCAGGTTGTCTCCCTCCTGGCATCATCAGGAGGACAATAATCCCCCCAGAGCAGTGACACGTATGCAGCCAGCCCCACGCACCTCTCCTTGAAGCACATTCAGCTCGTGCCTCAGTTTCCCAAGGCCGTTTGCATCCATTCCCCTCAGGCCTCCAGGAGCAGAACTGTTAGGAAGGTGCTGAGTGATTATTATTGTATTATTTCGGGCAAGTGCTATAAATACCCGGGGGCACCTTCAGACACAACCCAGCTGCCCGGGGGGAGCTGGCTCGGCCCCGCTCTGTGCCTGCGGTGGCTGTCAGAGGGGGGGATGGCAGGCAGTGGCCGGGTGCGGAGGTACCTCGGGGCACAGCCTGGTGGGGGGACATGGAGGGGGGGAGCTGCAGGGTCTTGGGGCTGAGACCTTCCCAGCTGCACCCCGGGGCTGCGTGCGGGGGGGGGGGGGGGGGGGCAGGGGGGAACGGAAGGCGGGGAGCGAACCTCTCTGGCATCATTATAGCTGGAGTCTGAATGAGTCCACACAGGAATCGGGAGGGATAAATCTGTCCCTGCTGCAGGCTATTTCCTCAGCCGCAGCCTTGGTTTGGCACAGGGAGTTACCTTGCTCTGAAAGGTGCGATCTCCTCACACCTCCCTTCCCTCTGCCTGTACAGCTATACACAGAAACATATGCGTTCAAAGAGGAACAAGAACTGAGATACTTTTCTGTCACCATGAGGGCCAAAACCCGTTGCCATGGCAACAAAAGGGAATCGTGAGTTTAAAAATCATGTCTAAATGGCAAAATGAGATACTTTAAAGAAACAGAAGGACTTTATTTATTTTTTTTTCCTTCTGCAAAAGAGAAGCGTGGTATTGTTACAACTTCGCGTGATTACACTCACAAAAAACAGGACCTTTCTCTACCCATTCTCAAATCCCCCTCATTTGAAAATGTGTCGGAGTGCACAATGACTATTTTACATTTCTAATATGCATTAGGCTTTTTCTATAACTCCACAGCATTTAGCTGCTGATTACTCTTAAGTTCACTTCTTCTTATTCTATTATTCATTTATTCTGTTGTTCTGTTGCACATGAAAAATAAATTATTTGTTTTTTTCAGCAAACAGGAAAAGTCACAACATGACCAATATGCTTTCTGCTTTCCTACAGCAACAAGGATACGGGGGGGGGGAATAAAGCAAGATAATACTGGGGTTTGGGCTGGGCTTACCTGGCTCAGCGGCCGGAGGCTGGAGGTAGCTCCGGAACACGGCTCCAGGCGACGGCTTTGAGCTGGACATCGCTGTGAGTGGCCTGTGCAACGCAGGGCTATGGGGATGGACGGGATTATTTTATGGGGGGAGTGTTTTCCAGGGATGGTGTTGGGTGGCACAGACCCCCAACCTGGAGGGTTGCTGGATCGGGGCTTTTACAAGGTTGGGGAGATGCTCAGCAAGGAACCTGGCTGGTTTGTAAGAGGGAGCAGGGCACTGCAGGTGATGTGTCAGCATGGCAGGGGGGGGCAGCAAGGCAGGCAGCAGGACCTCTCCCCTCTCCCAGGTGGGCACTGGCCCCCAACAGCTCCAAGCTGGGCTCAGGGATCCCACCCAGACATGGGTGTTTTGGAGAAAATCGGGGACACGACGCCCTACCCAAGTCCTGACTCTAACCGGAGAGTAATCACTAGCAAATGTTTGCAGGGCGCTTGTTTAAAGGGGGTGGGGAAGGGGGGGGACGGGACTTTGCAACAGCTAAGAACAAAGCGGAGAGAGCAAAGTGGGGCAGATCCGGTACCGCCGTCCCCCCACTGGCTGCCGGAGCCCGGCAGAACTGGAGACCCTCTTGCACCCT
>NW_009650172.1:2427829-2429044 GCF_000708025.1 Charadrius vociferus | reverse complement strand
CTAACGATGGAAAATCCGAGGCATTTAAGTGGCTCCCGAATCCGCCCGGGAACTGTGATTGAGAGAAGTCAAATAAAATTTGTCATCTTTAAAATGCAGGAGGACGTTAATGGTGTGTTAGCCTGGATGATTAATACAAGCGCCTGCAAACAACCCTCCAACGTTTCCACCCTCCGCTGCAAGATGAATCGCTGGAAAGCGCCGTTAATCGCTAACATACCTTGGGCCCAAAGCCCCTTCCTGCCCCGCCGCGCTGTGATCGCCACCGCCGTGCCCAGGCTGTCCTCACTGGGAGTAACTGGAGCAAGAGCAGGGGTCAACCCCAATGTCACCCGGCCCGGCTGGGCGCGAAGCGCAGGGTCTGGGAGCCATCGGCCCGGGGATATGTTTCCCGTGGGTGCAGAGGCAAACAGGACACGCTGTCCTCTGCAGAGCCCCGTGCTGGGCTCAGGTTTGGGGACTACAGTGAAGCACAAGATCCCAGCCCCAATGGGACCCTCCAGCCCTTTCGTGGCCAGACTGGGACAGGGAAATGCAGGGCAGGTCCCCACTGCCCTATTGTAAATATAGTTGTGAGTGTGGGTAGTATAATTTGTATATATTTATGTATGTGCATGCAGTATCTGTGCATGAATGTGCAGCATACACGTGTTTATATGCCATACATGCAATGTGTATGTGCGTGTACCCAGTATGTGTGTGTATGTAATATATATATGGCGGCACTGTGTGTGTAGCACACGTGCTGATGGTGTGTATATGTAATATATAAGGGTGCAGTTAAGTTCATATGTGTAACGTGCTTGTGGGGGGTGTGTGCACAGCACAGATAGGTGTGAGGTGTATGTTTGTGGTATGTGTAGGCAACACTCCCAGTGTATTTGTGCGGGCAGTGTACATGTGTGGTGTAACAGCATACATGTGCAGCACGTGTGCGTGTGCAGCGTGTAGCTGCGCAACGCGGGTGTGTGCTGTACACGGGTGCAGCGTGCCTGAAGGCGTGCAGTGCGCATCTGTGTGCAGCGTGCATTTGTGCAACGCACGTGTGTGCACGAAGCACATGTGTGCAACAGTGCAGCCCATGCTCCGCTGCCTTTGCCCCCTCCTCTCCCCCACCACCCAGCTTCCTCGGTGGAGGCTGCTCACGCCCCAGCCCTGGGTGCAGCGCCGAGCACCCCGCACTCCTCTCCCTCCTCTCCCACGGGGCCGAGCCTT
>NW_009650172.1:2404266-2425566 GCF_000708025.1 Charadrius vociferus | reverse complement strand
CCGTTTGCAGTACTCGTTGCTCCTTCCCGTTGTGTCGGCAGCGATCGGCTGCTCCTGCCCCCCCGGGCCGGGCTGAAACGGTTTGATTCGTTTGCTGTTGTAAATACGAGCGTCCCCGTCCCCGTCCCCGTCCGCTGCCTGACCGACGTGTGGCTGCGGTGAAACTACCTAGAGGTGCATTTGGGAACACTCCTGTGCCGGGTTTTCTACCTCAGATCTGCATGACCACTTCCCGAGGGACCGGGCACGCCACACCACGTATTTAAAACGGAATAATTAAAAAAAAAAATTAAATAAAATTTAAACTCTATGCAAACAGCCTCGGGTCCGACCCCTCCGCCTTCCCGTGCTCCTGAGATCCCGCTGCTGTGGCCGGGCCACTGCCCTCCTGCCCGAAGGATGAGGGATGCTGTGGGATTAAGGACTCCCCTGAAGTCCTTAATTCCCTTCCATGCCATGGAATTCCCTCCCGTGGGGCTCGGGCAGCTCTGTGGGATCCTTTGGGACTTCTTTATGCCGTGCTTGCTCACCCCTGGAGCTGGCAGGGCTCTGCGAGTGCGTACCCACAGCCTGTCCCAGGGCACAAACTCTGCCCCTGCCCTACAACTCCTTCTCTCCTGACCCAGGAGACCTGCTAGAGGGACCGGACTTGTATTTGGCTTGGGGGAGGATGGCAGGATCAGGCCTTTACAGCGGCTGGGTGACACGAGCACCGTAGAGCTGTGGAGCCCCGCTTTTATTGCTGCCATGCAGAGAACCAGGGCTCAGCTCCCCTCCCTGCCCCAGCAGCTCCCCGGCACGGCTCTGCCACCAGCAGCACTTTCTCACGGGGATCCCCTCTTAGGTGCTGCCACAGCCACGTTTTGCAGGAACAACGTCCCCTCCTCACTGTCTGAACGCGATGGATACCTCCAGCCTCGGACACACCAACACTCACGCAGCCCAAAGTCATCTCTGTCACCTTTCAGGCATAAAACCTTAATAATCTTTAATAATTAAAGCCGAATCCTCCTTCCTTTATTCTGTGCACACACAGCTTACTGGGGGGGGGGCTTCCAGGATGTGCGTGCGTGAGCTCAGGGCCCGATCCTGCCTGGCCACACCGCTGTTCCCGGAGATGCCAGGATAAACCCTAACATGCAGCCGGGGCAAAGAAAACTGAGATGGGGAAGAGTCGTATATTATTGTAGGGTTAATCTGAGGGTTTAGCTGGGAGCATTAAATTTTCTATCTTCAACCAAGTTTTTGCTTGCAACTAAAGGTATAGAAATAATGACGCAAGAACCGTAAATCCCTGACATGTCGATTGTGCATGTGAAGCTGCACACAGCAGAAATACGCCAGCGCACCCCTGAACACTTGTGGGGAAGCAGTGTGGGTTTTATAACGACTTTGTGTGTGCATACAAATAAGGACAGATAGACACACAACCATTGGGGGTTATGGCTGGTGTAATTAGAGCTTGCAGAATGATCAAGCTGCGTGAATCAGAGTTCTCTCACTGCTTTCCCAGCCCCTGATATGGTTTCTGATCTCTTTGAACGAGGCTGAGATGAAAATTGACTGCCTGAGTGGAGCAATGTCCGCAGTGGTATTGTTTTGTTCAGGCTATGAAAAGTTGAGCATGGCACTAAGTCCATGAATGAAGTGAGAACAGGACTTTTCTAAAACCAAACATGTTCACGGAGAAAAAAAGAAAATTTACAAAAGATCAGCCCTAAATATCCTATTAAACGGCTACATTTCACAGTCCCTTAAGGGCTGGGTTTTTACGGGAAAGCTCCCAAGCCATCCCTGACACCGTAATCCCGCGCCCCATAAATGTGTCCAGCCCCAATGCTGTTTACATGTGCCAGCCCTTATCCCCCTGCCCCTGTATCCATACGGCACTGGTCAGCACTGCCCCTTGGCATCGGATGAGAGAAGGGGTTAAACAGGGACCTGGGACTTGCTCTGCTGCCTAAGGCAGAGGGGACTCTGCACAGGAGTCTGAGTCCTCACGCAGCACACCAGGCGCTAGCTGGAACACCGTTTGCAGCCTGGGGACCTTCCCCTACCCCACCAAAAACCTCTGGTGGTGTTTTTTTTTTTTTCTCTCATGGGTTTCCAGCTTTTCTTCTGGGAAGGGGGAACCCTGCACAGCCAGGGCAGGATTGATGCTTTTCTTACCACAAACTGCTGGTTGCAAACTTCTGGGAAAGGTGTCCCCGGCGCCAGCCTCCCTCCGTCCTTCGTGATTTTGCAAGTGAGAACGTTCCCCGTTTCCACGTCTGCGGAGGGTTTCCCTGCCCAGCAAGGGGATTTTCCTGCGAGATTGGTTCAGTGTTTTGGAGGAGGGTGGGTGACAAAAAAAAAAGCACCAAACATTTCCTTCACTGCTCCCCAAAACACACGCTTCGGAGGGGGTATATTTGCAAGCAGTGAGCTCCGTCCCCATCTCGGCACTGCACAGGCGGCTCCGCTGCTGCGGGGCCGGGAAGGGGTGTGGATGCTGAGCGCAGCGCTGGTCCCAGCCTAGCATGGGGTCACCCCCTTCGCCCCCAAAGGGAGAGGAGCTGCAGGGGGGGGTGGCAGCCCCACATAGGGGCAGCCTCTCTTCCTCGGGCAGCAAACCTGAGCGACTGGGAGAGGTGTCCCGGCAGCCTCCGGCAGCCCAGCGGCAGCGCTCCCGGTGCCGGCTGCACCGAATCTGGGTGGAAGAAGATCGGTTTGGCCACCAACTTGGAATTTTTTGGCGATCTGAGAGCCTAGCTCCTCAGCCAGAGAAGGTGGCCCTGCACACACCTATGGCTCGACCTTGCTGTGAACTTGATGCCGTTGGGAAGCAGCATGGTCCCGGCACGCAGGCTTGAGTCTGCGGTTGCCCGGACAGAAGCACACACACGCAGGGATCACTTGGCCCCGGGGCAGCATCATACGTGCAGTGTCCCCTGCCGCTGGAATCCAGCCACCAGGGACGGTGGAGGGGACCCAGCCGCCCTGCTGCCAGCCCTGCCTGGCCCCTCGCCCCCCTGCCTGGCCAAGGGGGCAAACGCTGAGGGCAGAGGGGCTGTAGGGCGCTTCCCAACCCACCCTCTGCACCCCTGGGGTTTGACGTGCAAAGAAATGACTCCTTTTTTGCCCTCCCTCTTCCCCCCCCCCCATTCCTGCCAAGTCCAGACCCTGCTTGTTGTTGTTGTAGGTATTTATGGGCCTGTTTATCTGATCTCGGGGGAGCCTATTCTTATCTCAGAAGCAGCAAGGGAAGGGTTACACTGGACAGCTCGGTAGACAGTATGGAGCCAAATAAAATACCAATCTGACAAAAAGAAAAAAAAAAGAAGAAAAAAAGAAGAAAAAAAAAAAAGGAATGAAAGACCCAGCTTCAGCCATCTACTTCACCCAAGAGTATGAAGGTACCTGGACCAAATCTGCAAGGACACAGGAGCGCCCCATATTTCTGCACAGCTCCACTTCTCTGTGCTCCCTGGGATGGATCCTGGAAGGGACCCGGCTCCGCACGCCCCCGACGCCACCTTCCCCGGGCAGAGAGACTCAGCGAGCAGTGCAACACGGTCCAGGCTGCGGGCTGGGACTCAGCTCAGCACATGTCGGTCCCCAAAACGGCTGCCGGTTTCAGGAGGACAGCACAACCTTGGGCAAGAAGTGCCCAGGCCCCCACAGGGGAGACCGCGTTTTAAAGTCACTGAAAGAGGGAAAGAAAAAGATATTTTTTAAGTTTCAGGTCGGTTGTTGCAGCACTTCGGCTGTGATGCTGCTGTTCGCTGTTTCCTTGGGGTGAGCACGGGAATGTCCCCGCTCGGGATGAGAGGCACAGCCGGTCCCCAGCTCCGGCAGGGACTCGCTCAAGGTCGCCCCGAAGGTCACGTCCAGGGCCAGGGCTGCTGCCTCCCATCAGGGGGCCTCTCTGGTCTGGCCCCAGCTGGTGATACAGGGCTGGGGAGGCATGGGGCAGGGGGGAACCTCTGGACACCACGCTGGCGGGGAGCAGTGGGCAGCCCCATCTCTGCTCTGGCCTCTCCAGAGTCCAAGGGCATGGCTGGGACTGGGTGGGATGGGGATGGATGTGATGTCCCCTCCTGCTATGCCAAGCAGGGGGACAAGGGCAACCCCATGCCAGGGGTCCCCCTCCCAGTCCTCACCCCCCTCCCCACACCGCACCCCACTCTAATTACCCACTCTTAAGGAAGCGCCTGATAGTTCTGGCCATTTAAGGTAGCCCCAGCCCCTCTCAGTTAGGGTAATTGGGCCATAATTTGTTTTCGGTGTCAAGATGGCGTCAAAGATAAGACAAAAATCTCCAGGTTTGGGGGCTAAAGAGACAGGAGAAATCCTGACCCGGGGCCGACCTCGGAGGAATGGCCACAAGCCCCAGTGAGTAACATGGCAGGTGAAAGATTTACTGCCAGGGGAGCTTTTTGATCCTCTCCCAACACTCGGAGCCTCTCAGCCCAGTTGCTGGCTCCCAAGTTAGACTGTCTCCTGGGAGTGCCGCTCAGATGGGAAGGTTTTCTGTCCAACAGAGGCCCCCTCAGCTGCAAAGTTCATGACATGCAATAGTTCTTCCTCAAATCTCCATGCTTCTGGAGTCACGTGATTCTGAGACCCACCTGAAGAGATTTCCTATCCATAGCTGTAGAAATTATGTCCAAGCATGGGAAGACCCTGGACCCACAAGGCAGATGAAAGCTGTAACTTCTTTTTCTTTCCTTCTTTCTTTCTTTCTTTCTTTCTTTCTTTCTTTCTTTCTTTCTTTCTTTCTTTCTTTCTTTCTTTCTTTCTTTCTTTCTTTCTTTCTTTCTTTCTTTCTTTCTTTCTTTCTTTCTTTCTTTCTTTCTTTCTTTCTTTCTTTCTTTCTTTCTTTCTTTCTTTCTTTCTTTCTTTCTTTCTTTCTTTCTTTCTTTCTTTCTCTGTCTTTCTTTCTTTCTTTCTCTCTTTCTCTCTTTCTCTCTTTCTCTCTTTCTCTCTTTCTTTCTCTCTTTCTCTCTTTCTCTCTTTCTCTCTTTCATTTTATTTTTTAAACCAAATCTGAACTCTTTGGGTTTTCACCCCTATGGCTGTCCCTGCTTGGATCCGCTAGCACTGAGCTCTGCCCAGGGTGTATTTCTCCGTGCAGCTGCCTGTGCTGGGAGAAGACCAGGAACACTGCACCCATGGCCAACCTTTCCAAGACTATCCTTCAAACAACAGAGAAACTCATTGTCCACCCCATGCCCCTACCTCTCCAAAGCCAACCTTCATTGCTCCACTCCATGAAGGCCCTTTCCCCAGTGTGGAGTGTTGGGAGAAGTGAGTATTTACTCCTCTCACAAGACTCACGTGCTTGGTTTGGGGTTAGCAAAGGTGCTCACCATGGCTTTCTGCAGAATGACCGATCCTTGTCCTGTTCGGTGGTGGAGCACTCCCATTAGCAAGCATCTTCTCTGGCAGCAATGATTCTTTGCTGCCAATTTCCCACTGATCATCTCCCATGACATCTCAGCACAGCCCTCAGGTGAAGCTGGATATTGTGGGCTGGCACAGCAGCCCACTCATGTCCCATGCAGTAGCTGGATTTAAGGTCCAGGATGGAAGTTGACTGGGACCTGGGGCTATCTGGTGGAGGATCAGTGCCTTACAGCTCAGGGCAAGTGGTAAAAACAGCCGGGTGCTTTCCTCAGTGGGACTTCATGCCATCCCCATAGCTGTGATGCTGGACAAGCTGTCTCTCCTGGTTACTCCAAAGCTAGAGTTCAATAGCAGACCTGGAGCTGCTGCAGCTCCAGGAGCCTGCAGATCAGAAGGGCCAAGGAGCCGAACAGACCTTCTGGAGCAGAAGCAGGAAGCGCAGGCTGGTAGGATGATATTTACTGGTGAGAGGAGAACGATACAGGCAGTTACCCAAGAGGCTGGAGCTGAGGCACTGCAAGGCAAGAGCACACGCTTGGGGCCTTGCTGATTCCTTGCAAAGGATCCCCAAGGTGGGGAAGGTCCTCGCTCGCAAAGTTTCCCTTTTCCCTGCTTGTTCTTTTGCATGAAGAATTCAGGTCCTGACCACCCTGAAAGGCTTTACAGTAACCAGAGAAGTAGGGGAATTTATGGCGTCACCAGTGGCTGAAAGCTGAGGAATTGAGAGGAAAAGGGATTTTTTTTCTTTTTTTTTTTTTTTCCTTAGACTGCAGCTACCTTGACAAAATTCTCATGGCCTGTAACTGACCCGCAGGAGCAGCCGGGGGGGATGTGGGGACCAGAGCAGGCTGGTTTAATTGCCTCGGCCGGGAGCTCCTTCCCAAACTGAGAAGCTGGAAGGAGTTACGAGTCTGAGCCAGTGCACAAAGCTTGCGTCAACCCCGAAACTCCCTCCTCTGCTCACCTGCACTGTTCAGCTTCCACCACTTTGGTCCCGTGTCTGGTGGAGAGTAGAAGGGCAGGCTTTGTGCTGAAGCTCATCAGCTCGAGTCAAACTCGAGCCTGCGCGACTGTGTTCAACAACTCGCCTTGCAAAACCTCCGGGAACGGAGCCAGCTGCTTAGGGCTGAACCCACCCAATTCCACGGTCAATGTTCCTTTAGGCTCCTATTTCTAAGAATGTGGCAAAAAAAGGTGGGAAGGTCCTTGTGGAGATACCTTTGTTGACCTGCTTTGGGGAGTGCATGAAGGACTTGGAGCAGATGAGCAGCAGGGAGGAGTGGGAAAAGCAGGATCAGGAAAAGGAGAGAAGGGAGGAGGACAAGGAACAGCCCAGTGAGGGACAACAACTCCCTGGCACTGCAGTTTGTGTTAGTCTAATACCAAAAGCCCTGTCTGTACCCAGTGCGCCAATGGAGAGCCTTCAACCTGCTTTTTATCCCCAGGAAAACAGAGATGCAGAGGGTTGAGGTGAGTCTAAGAGCAGTAGTGCAGCAAGGGCTCTGCTTTTCACTTGAGTGTCAGGGTTTATGGCCAGTAAAGCAGTGGAAATTCCAGGAAAAAAAATGATCAGCCTGGTTCTGTTGGGAAGGTGGGTGTGGAACAGTGAGAACATCAACCTGCAGGGTACAGGGGTTCTTCCAGAGCAGAGCGGACAGGGAAGAGCTGAAAAGTCCTGTTTTGGGACACGTACAGGGATCCTGGTTGTCCTCCGTGGCCGGGCAGAGGAGGGAAGGTGCCGGGCTATTCCCCCACATCTCTGTGCAGAGGGGCTGGATGTGGTGCTTGCCTTTCCCGCTCCAGCCCAACCAAGGGCCTGCAATTTGGACGGCAAGCCACCAAACGGGAGATCAGATTGCTCAGGGCTGCCTGCCAGACCGTGGCTGCCGGCCTGCCGTCTGCTCCACAGGTGCGGGAACTGGCGAAAACCCAGTCGCCAAACCGAGCTACGGACAAGCCGGCTCCAGGACCACTGGCTCCAACCCACCACCTTCCCTTTTCTAAAGATGGACTTGCCCACAGAGGCGTCAAGACCGGAAAGAGACACCGGCGACGCTCACACACCTCTCGCACTCAGACCCTCTGCTCTGCTTTGCGGCCACAAGCCGGGTTAGTGAGCTTGCTAATGCGGTGCCCATCATCGTGCTCTCTGGTCTCTACATGCGGTAGGAGAAGCAGCAGAGCCATCTCGGCTGCCTGACACTTCCCTCTTCCCCTGTCTCGGTCTCTGCTCTTCCCCACAGGCACCGTGGTGCTCCCCGCACGGGATGCCGCAGAGATCCCAGAGTACTTCCTGCAACACGTAAAGGGAACTGATCATGGAAAAAGTTCCAAAAACAATTAAGTAAAAGCACATTAGGGGACTTTGAGGTACTTAGGGAAGAAGCCAACACTGCCTGCAAGGATAAGAGATGTGAAATCGGCTCCAGCTCCTGGCAAACTGAGATTGAGCGCTGGCAGAGCTGTGCAGTCTTCCCTTATTGGATACAGGGGAAACGAAAAAGAAGAAAAAAAATAAAATCAAGCCCTAAGGCTCTCCCCGGCACACTCAGCCTGCTCAACCACATCTCTCAAACATAAAACCATTAAATCCACATTCGCATTTTTCCCCGGTCCTCTGCGCTGCCCTTTCTGCTGGGGAGCGGAGAACCGAAGCCTGGTTTCCATCAAGGCTGCAAGGGGGCCGTAGGACGGCTCACGCAGAGAATCGGACGTGTTCAATTTCAATGTCCAACCAGGGAAAAAAAAAAAAAAAAACACCACAAAAAACCCCAAACAAACCATTTTTATGATCTCCGCATCCCACTACAGCATAATCCCCCTTCCGGTATCTGACAAGTACAGCCGGCTCCTACCGAGGAGGTGTCTTTGGGACAGGAGAATGGCTCAGGTCCCCCCCAGCCCTGCCCTGGGCACAGACACCCACCGCCCGGGTGGCTGAGCTAACACTGCCCTCGCACGGCAGCCGGGAGCGGAGAGAGGATGTGCGGTTTTAGGCCCATCAGCTCAATCTGCTGGTTGCTCCATCTCTCAGGGTGAATACGTTAAAAAGACTGAGCAGTTTCCTCCTTGGTTTTGCGCTTCAAATCTTCCGCGGGTTTCTTGGCAGGGAGCAAACATGGGGTTAAGCAGCATTACTCATCAGTCTGTATAAATAACAAATTAAACCAGCAGAGTTTATTTGTATCACTGGTTTCCCGCATACCCTCTCATGCTAAACACAGCACTTGCACAACAGGTTGCTGCTTACAGCTGTCCTGCTTCAGCCTTTCTGCTTTTTGTCACTGGGCAGGACACCTTCTCACTGTCCTGGCAGAAGGGTCCGCACTCACCATTTTGGGAATGCAAATAACATGGCTTTTCCCCTGCCACTGGGGTACACTGCCCTTGTCCTCACCTGAAGACTTTTCCATGATACCTCCTAAAACAGCGTGACAACATGCAGGTGATGTCCTGTGAAGTGATGTACTCTTGCTTCTTGTTTCGTGGTGCCTGCGTGTGTTACCCCCGGTCTTGCCTCCTTCCACCGAGAGCACCCCAAGACAGGGACAAGACCTCTGTAGCATGGCAGCAAGCTGCCTCACACGAAAAGATCCCGGGTCATCGCAACAGCATCCCGACATGTCCGCAAACACAGGCACCGACCACACTGGGATCTGTTTTGACGTGCCAGCTCCGTCTCCCTCAGCTCTCCGCTACATCAAGGTCAATCTGTAGCTAAGAGAATATTAGACTCAAACGTAACTACTGATCGTTGATTGTTTCTCGCAGCTTAGTAAAGCATCGACACATTCAGCTCTCCAAGGTCTCTTCCCTGTAGTCCCCGCTTCTTTGCTACCGAAAGCTAATGCCCTGGGAGGTAGGACAGGGGGACCAAGTATCTCCTGCACACATCACTGGCAGTATAAACGGGCACGTTCTGCGTGGCTGGAAGTCACCATTCAGCAGCAACACAACCTGCCACCCTCCTCCCCGAGGGCAATTTAGCCCTTGCCGTGAATCGAACTGTGATAAGCAGAGGTCAGTTGGCTGTAGGACAGCTCTAAGGAATAAAGATATAGAAGATGTTGTGGGATTGTTTCAGGGAGAATTATCTGTGCAAATCTTTACTGCACATCAACAGTGCAATTTAATCTGACAGTGATAAATTCAGGTCATGTATTTTGAGTGTAAAGCTCTCAACATCTTATCATCCTCCTCTGTGACAGCCCAAGTGCCTGAAAAGCTACACTACAACCTCTTTCCTGGCTAAAAATCAAGGCTAAAGCATGCCTCAGACAGTGCCAGCAGAGCCTTAGGAAATGCCACAACAGGGTTCAGGAGAAGAAGTATTCAAGCTCCAGTTTCCAGTATCACGCACTTCCTCACTGCAGCAAACCAGTGAACTATCTCTGCCTATAAGGCTGATGGTCAAGAGGAATAGCAATATGGGAAAAAAAATGAACCAAAGCACAACATGGAAAAGGATCTTGTAGCTTAACTGATTGAACATTGGGATGCTACATGTCACCATTGTGCTGGAGCGGCACCCACCTCATCAGCCGGGCACACAGCTTCGACTCCGGACAACAGGAGCTAGAAGTCATGCGTGAAACTTAGCCAGGGTGCGCTTGAGAAGGAAGCAGAAGCACAGGGTTGAACTAAACATAAAGATTCATTAGGAAACATGAATCAAACGAGATGCTGCACTTGATCGACTGTACATGATGGGGGGAAGGGGGAATCCCCATCACAGAAAAGCTCAACACTCCCCAAAAGGGAAGGTCAGGTGGCTCTCCAACAACCTCCATCTTTCCTGTGAGTTGTCTTTTTGTTGCATTCAAAAGACTCCGTGATTTGCTTCCACGCAACCCACACAGATTTGTCACAAAATATTTCACCACCTGAGTTTTCTCCTTCAGGCTTGACATATCCTAGGCAGCAGTGCCATTCTCCCCTACACGTCTGCAACATCTTCGGTGGGTGGGAAATGATTGAATGGGAGAAGCACCCCTGCAAAGCAAAACTCCAATGGCTCTGGAGCCGACAGTGCTGAGGGCAGAGAGGCAAAGAGAAGGGAATGTAGGCCTTGTTGCTAGATAGATCATTTATTAAAGTGAAATTCAGCATTTTATCTTTGTCAGACAGTACAGAGTTAAAGTCTCATACACAGTGGAAGCAGGACATTTCCTACACCTCAGAGAAATGAGTTCTACAGTTTTTGCTATAAGTTACTACGTTGCTTTAACAATACACAGCTATATTACACAGTTAAAAATACAAGGTGTCCAAAACATTTGGCATAAGATCAGCACAATACATGGAGGCCAGAAACAGAAGAGGGAACACAGTTTTTCTCTCCCAATAAGCCCACTAAGACTCCAAGCCATTCTGCAAGCTACCTGCTATTCCCCTCCCCTGCGCTCCCGCTGCAGAGCAGAGGGCGAGGACAGGAGCAAACCCAACCCGTACATGATTCAGCTGACGAAGAGGCTCCCGGAGCCTGCTGATGTACAGGACAGCCTGCAGAGTTGCTTGCAAGGGAAGTTCAGGTTTAAGGCAGGAGCCCCCCTCCTCTCCCCACGCTTTCTTCAACCATTTAATTCATTCCAAACAGATGTGTTCACAGGCAAGTCAAAAACGTGAGACCAGGGATAGCTGTGAAAAGTGCAAGGAGTATCTTACATCGTAACAGTTCATTTGCACTTTGGAAGTGGAAAATGAAAACTCCCTAACTTGATAAGCTAGAGATGGCTAAAGGGCATCAGTGACAAGGAGTGAGGCATCAATAACATTCCTTCACCTTTGGGACTCTTCAGTCAATACTCCGGGCAGTACAGGGACTCCTTTTCTACAGGAGTCTACCTTGTATTACCCACTTTTTTAAAATGTAGCGGCAAAGTGACTCTAGTGCTCTGGGGAAGTATAACGATCTGTGGATTTAAATAAACAGTCCCCCAGCAGACCATTTCTCTCCCCTCCAACTGCAGTTACCGCTGAAGATCTCCCATTGGTATTTACATTTGGCTCAACCAAAAGACGTAAAGTGCACAGCTCCCCCCTTCTTCCCCTCTCATAAAACATCCATTACAAGAGCTAACACAGAACAAATCTTCCTCCACAGTGCTAACTGTGGAAACGTGTTTTGTTCAGTCTCTCTGTGGGCCACGTCCCGTTTCATCTTCTCTGTGCCATCATGACCCGCTTGAAACCTTGCATTTACTGTGGATTTTTTTGGCTCCTGATTTCAAAGCCTCTCTGAAGCCAGCTTGCACTCAAGACTAACTTTAAATGCCAGACTTGGTATGTTTCAGTCAAGTCTTGCACTCCAGGCTATCTAGTGGTTTACAGACACATTTCTAAGGAAAACCGGGACACCAGAATACTGGGGACAAGTGGTACAAACCTGCCCACTCTGCTTTTCTCAGGCTGAGCATCTAAAGTGCCTGGCAAAAGAAACATTAGCTTTTAATGCGATTGTTTACTTCGGGTTGATATACAATATTCTTTGAAATGCAGAAATTTAAACCCCCCCTGCATTCTCACACAGCTTCCTTGGATTTATTTGCACTTTTCAGCCATCAGATTGCCACCGACCCAAGTCTTCGCATGCTTCCAACTCCCTTCAGTTGAGCTCAAGCCAATAACTACCAGCAACGATTTCTTCTTCTTCCCTTAAAGTGAGCAGAGGGTCAGCATACAGGATGAAATTAACCCCGGAAGAGATGTTTCCACATTATTTGGATTTCATACCAATGGCTTTGGATCTATTCAGCAGTCTAATGAAGTTAATGCAACTCTTCAACGAGGATTGAATTAGGCTATGTAATTGAATTAGGTTATATAATGGCTAGAGGGCTTCAAAGACGATTCCTCTGCCCCAGGGTGAATGTCACCTATGCAGGCTTGTAAGAAATAAGCTTCCACTATTACAAATGGAAGATGACATCTGGTCATCCTCCATGCCCCCAAGGCTTGTGCTCCATGGTTCAAAGCTAGACAGAATTTAAGGCCCATCTGTGAAAAGCAAAATGTAAAAAGAAAAAAAATAATCTTATCATACCAGCCAAAGTGATTTGGGTCTTCCACCTTTCCAACAAGTCCCGTCTAAAAGTGCTGAGAAAATGTCCCACCTCATGGCTTCACAAGTGTGAGGTTCAAACACATTGACTTTGAAGTTTAAAACAAAAAGTTGGAAAGTCATTTTTAATTGGCATGCAGCATAAGGAATCAAATACACAGAATGGTATTATACAGAACGACAATTGCATTGTTGCGTTTTCTGGTTATTAGACACTAAATGCTTTTCAAGAATCACAGGCACCCTGAACATGGATATTGCTACTGAATTGACGTGTGATTTCAGTTCATAGCATGGGAGCCATAAAGTGGCTGACCCTTCCAACAAGACATCGGCTTTCTTTTGCTCAAGGCGTTTTGCTCTAGCTAAGTTGAGAACAAGGTAATAAGGCATTTGCAAGGGTTTATAAGGCTGTGGGGTCTGACAGCCAAAGATTCCTCTGTTTCTTTGGTGTCTTGCCTCCAAGCTTTCCACCTTATAAACAACTGCTAATGGCTGGTAAACATCTCTTCATCATCACACTTCACTAAGAATTTTTTCAAAAAAGTATAATTGCTTTAAGAGTGAAACCAACAAGGATCACATTTCACATCAATTGATTATTTTTAGAAAAAAAAAAAAGTTTCCTGGATACCACCTCTGCACAAAAGCATTCCAGTGAATACACCTGAACAGATGGAACCTGCCACCATATTTCCTTGAAAAGAATCATTTTGCTGCTGGCTGCTAAAACACCCCAACAGATTTATTTACTCTTAGAAATAAAACAAAACAAAATACAACAACAAAAAAGTAAACCCCAAACAAACTACACTTTTACAGTTTTGGTCTAGAAGTTACAATGAGGCATAAGCCTCTCAACTCAGAAACTCATTTTCCCTTGGTAATATCCTCTGATTACACGAGCACTTTGAAGATTAACATGCAGTCAGAGAATGTACCCTTTTAGCTATCTTTCCTGGATGAGAGAAGCCAGATCGTGTGGACTGATGTGGGAATTACTCCATTCTTTCACATTCTTTCAATAAAGAAAGGACCAGTGTAATTAGGAAATTTTTAAACATTCATGAAATACCGACGCCAGACATTCCCTCCTCATTCCTTGAACCTCTCTCCTGGCTGATGTTCTTAAAATCCACACTGAATTGAACAAGGAAATGCTGAAACAATCACACTCCCCAAAACTTCACAAGTGGGACGTGTACCATAACAGAGTATTTCTGCCTATGACACCGGACTTAGACGCGCTGAAGTTTGTTGAACATATTTTTGGAGTATTAGCAAACACTTCAGAGCTGATGTGAACAGCTTGCTTTAAATTTTGACTTGATTTTTAAAGAGATCTTGGGAGAGCTTCGACAAGAGCTTCACTATGTGAACCCTTCATGCCTTACGAAACACGATGCAGTACTAAGCTGGGAACGGGCTCTGCGTGTTTAGCTCTTCAACAAAGCTTCATCCAGTTTTGGAACATTAAAACCTGCCATTGACAAAATGCTAGCCAAAGTTTTCTACTGTTCAGTTTGTTGATTAAGGCTTGTTGAGAATATACTCTCTATGTGGAGTCTTGGCATCTTGTAACAGAATGGAGACACTGGTTAGGACAGCAAAGAAACAGAGTGGTGCTTTAAATCGTGAGATCCCCTTGAATAGAATTTGAGGTCACTAGAGAACAGTCAGTCACAACCAACACTTTTATAAGCTCCTTTTGCCAAAATAACCACTGTGTTATTTGTAAGGACACCTTGGCTTTAAATAACAAAATCAGAGCGATCTCCTCCTACAGCGCCCAGTTAAAGAGCACCAGCATGCCATCCACTCACACAGCTCCTATGAAAGCACACGCAATGCTCACAAAAGGCAACTGCTTCGAAACTTTTTGCCCGTTGCAAAGACAGACGAAATGCATCATGCTCCCGTCAGTTCACTACCCCGGCTGCAGTGTTACACCCATTAGCCTAAGTCTGCTTTATACTAAACAGAGGCTGCTGAGCCCACTAATCCACACAGCAGGTTTGTGACACCGGCTGAAGACTAGCTTCAGTATAAAATTCACACCACTTGTGATTGACACCTGATCCAACACAGAGATTAAGAGACAGATGCCTTAAGCCATTGTTTCACCTACCATCACTGAGCCCTGAATACAAGGGAAATACGCGTAAGTGAATTAAATGCGCATTTCTACCAATATGATCAAACCCAGAAAATAAGCTCTATTTGTCTTAATACCACATTCTGAGGAAATGCAGAAGTTTTAAAATGCTTACAGACAATTAATTAGTGAGTTCTTAAATAAAAGAAATGAGAAGAAGAGATTGCAGACAGTTGACATCCATGTCAGAAGGGGGCAAGAGGAAAAATGGTGTAAAAAAAAATTAAAAATCAATTTCAGACTAGTCAAGTAGTGTTCACTGGAGTAGATTTGGTGAGCTGGAGCATTTGTAGAAGTTTGGGACTTGAAGCACTGACTCAAGGCAAGACAGAGCATGTGTAGGTGGGGAGCAAGCTTCAGACAAACTTCTGACCCACGCACCTCGAGAACGAATTTTATCTCTGCCGCTATTCCAGTCCTGCACCAAGACAAACTGCATGGTGGCTTGTGATGCAGTCTGAATTCAGTGAAAACATTTCATCTGTGACGTGAATTGCACTGAGATGCAGATTTCCAGAAATGGTTTAAAACACTGAGTTGACAAACTCCACAGTCCTACAGGTTTACTTGGTTTCCTCATTATCCTCATTTCTTTATTCCAATGTGACTTTGAAATGAGGGGAAGAAGTCTTCAGAAACATGCTGGGCACATGTTTTCAAATACTCCTGATAAGAATGTCTATATTTTTTTCTGTCGTCCAGACTTACTGCATTTAAAAAAAAATTTACAATATACTTCAACAGTTTTTATATACCTAAAATGCACAATACCATCTGTTCCTTCAAGGTCTCTCTTATTCCAAATCTTGTTAATCTTCATTCTAGTTGCTTGCTACTTTCGGATTTCTGGTCCAGCCTGCTCTTGTTGTTCTTCACCATATAGATGAAATATGCGAGCGTCTCTTTCTCATTCACAGGAATATTCCTGAAGTGACGACTGACAGTCTAGAAGGACAACACGTAAAGAGACAGAAATTCTGAAATTACAAAGTAGAAATAATCAGAACAGGGTTTCTCTTCACTTTCCAAAAATGATTTTATGGCCACTGAGCGCAATATACTTTTAGTCAAACATGCACCAATTCAAACTGTCAGTCCTCATTTACCTCTCTCTCTTTTTACAACTGGAATGTGCATATGAACATAGCATAGTCTTGCTACGTCAGCAGTATTTGCAGCCAACCTACAAGCGGAATTTGGAAGCCAGAATGTCCTCCTGCCAAAGCAGCACAGCCTCTCCTAAGTGGCATTTCATGCCGAGATGATTTGGAGAGCAAGTTTTCTCTGCATCTCAGTATTTTAAAGGAGCGCGTCAGAAATATTGAAACACTTTGCTGGGTGAACCAGATGTAGCAAAGTTTTAGAGTCCAAAGGAAGACGCAATGGGTAAGTTTTGACTGAAAGGAACACTAAGGGATTTGCAATGGGAGGGTTAGGTTTTAGTTAGGGCTACCCCCTCTCTGACACTAGCATAAATCCTGAACCATTAGCTGCCTTTCCCTCAGAAAATGAACGTAGAATACATGTTGGAGCTGGATGAGATCTGCTTCTCATATGGAAGAAGCTCTTTTTTGGTACCCAACAAAGCTCCAGAACTGGATGGTGATGCAGGCTGAGCAATAAGTCACTCCAAGAAGATTTATGGAAGTTTTAGTTTTCCTTACGGTGGGGTAGCAGCAGGAGTCTAAGAGCCTCAGGCAGCAGTGATTCAAGCATGGGAGCTGGACGAGGATCCAGCGTAGGGTCAAAGCTGCTCAGACTTCACAGGAAATCTGGGAAGTGTGTGACAACTTTAAGTTAGGCTCCCTTTATTTTCCGCTTGCATAGTAGTTTTTTCTTTTTTTTTTTTTCCCCCTCTTTGGCACACTTATGGTAAATTGCCTAAGTAAGTAGTCTTTCATGGCAGGAGGTAGCTGAGAGACTATGAACTCGTTAGTTAAAACATGACAATTCAGAACTTCTAATGAGGACATACATCCACCCTGCTTTGTTCACCTTACTCCTACGTGTTCTACACCACACATTCTCTATATTCTCTATATTCATTCCCTAGTTGACTTTGAAATAGAGCAAGACAGCGTCTTGCTGTCTTTTTTGGTTTGCCAGTTGTTGTTCTTTAAAGCAAAACAGACAGTTTTGGGCAGACAGTTGTGAAACCCTCAGCTTACAAAAACAACCTTGTTACCATTCAGTAACTGCTACAGTTTTTTCAGGTTTAGAGAAGACTTTTCCCACAGAATGCCTTAAGATCAAGTCAGGAAAGAGAGCAGAGCAGATGCACACCAAGCACAAGTAGCCCAAATAACAGAGTTACAGAGAGCTCTTTCTTAACAAGTACCCCATATGGTGAGAAAGCAGCAGTAGAGGCCCTTAAGGAAAGGGCCTTTTATTGACTTAATACAGAGTCATAAGACATCAGGACAAGGGAGGGAAATAAGGAATCTGAAGTCATGGTCAGTGACTTTGCCTTTAATAAGAAGCAATTCCAACCAGTTCAAGCGCCTGTGAGGAAAGAAAAACTACCAGGGACACTTAAGGTGACTAGTAGGGTGTAAGTCTGAGTTTCAGTAAAACAGCAATCTTCAGTTAACACCTACACCACTGGAAACTAGGTTCTGTTTCTGCTTCCTAAAGGTAATGGACTGTGACTATGAACAAGGAGGGAAAGGAAGCAGAAAAAAGCAAGTTACTAAAACATGCCTTCAAGAGGGGGCTTCCATGACTGTCTCAGGTGAAAGAAAGCACGCAGCTTTCTATTGGCATCATCCCCTGAGACCTTTCGCAGAGCACACAGTACATACAAGCAAGAGCCACTTACAGGTATTAATGTCCAAGAAACGTGCACTTCAGCAGAGGAGATAAAAAGTTTTTTAATAACAGAGATAATACTACCTCTGTCGTCACTTACTTCTGCTAGCTGAGCCTTGTTGAGTCCAGGCCTAGTCTGTAACTTATAATGTCTCTTGTAACGTCGCAGAGTGTTCACTTGGAGCTGGAACAAGTCAACCTGGAAGTGATTCAGAAGAAGAGGGGATGAGCACTACCTTTAGCTTCTATAAGGCAGAAATGTAGAGTTATTTTAGACAACTATTTCTTCCTCAACAGGACTGTTCCTTGCCTGCATTCAGAACCACATCGGCTTGCCTTACTGACAAATTTAAGTATATTTTGTATTTGTTAATGCTAAAGGACCAAAACAGCCTCAGGGAAATACAAAATTTTGTTCTGGTTCACATGCTGTCAACAGAACTGCTGGCCAATTTCTGCTCTCAATTACACCTCTGCAACCTCCAAGCAAAGGGGAACCTTTTGTTCCCACAAGGTTTAAAAAAGCTCACACATGAAATATCAATTTAGCAGGCACTGAACAAATGGCTTGTGACATAAAACAGAGTACAGAGACAGAGAAGAAATGAAATTCAAATACTTCAACGGGAAGTGCACAGTTTAAAACCAACGGTGGTAGTGGGGGAGGCTACAGGAAAGATGACGAACATCATGTGGAAAATGCCATGTTTCAAAGAAAAAAGGAATCTCTGCTGAAAACCAAGAAGAAAATGACATTAAAACTGACACACTGCAGAGTTCCCTATTCAGTTAAGTGACCTGCATCCCTCAGTTTTAACCACCAAATACCCTGCGTGCTCTACAGCACTAACACTGTTAGATGCCAGCTGGATCCTCACCAATCATCCTGGCAACTAACGTAAAGCTTGTATGGGAAAGTTTTGATGGAGAACCTTGTAGAACGGCAACACTAACAGCTACAACAAAAGGTCAGGTATCCTTAAAAAAAAAAAAAAACCAACAAACCAAAACCTTGCTACTTTTTCAACACATCCACACAAGAGGTGTGTGGGCACAGCTTTGCTGACAAAATGATTCTTGGAGGATTTTTTTATTTTTTTTTCAGAAATAAAATGTTTTTTGCCAATACAGGTGGCATTTCCAGCAGAGGGCTCTGCTGATGTGGCCAGAGCTCTGCTCCTCCATGAACATCACCTCTGCACAACTTTTTGCAGCGTCAACAGTACCAGAAACATCACCAAAGCAAATACAGAACACAATGACACAGAGATTATTCTAGAGTTCTGTAACACAGAAAAAAATACCCCAAACAAAACAGGCCTATTTCCTGAAAATAAAAAGATGTTACAAATTATTTGAAGGTAGTTTTAAATAGTGCGAAAGATAACCATATATGCAAAGGTCTGGAGAAGCTTAATATCCCTGGATATCATACACTCAAACATAGAGAGACTGATCTATCTGATTTTCTAGTGTATTTGCAAAATGATCCGTGCTAGGTAACAAAGAACCATATTGGGGCCTCAGTCACCACTGAAAATAACTTATTTTCACATTTAAAAAAGAATTAGTATCGAATACTGTTTTAACAGCTCGCTGGGAGCAGTATATACATGAAGCTGTGGAGTTACCTTATCATACCTTTTTTAATAGAAAACTTCACATGGGCAAAGAACTCATGCAGGAACGAAGAAGAAAATTAGGACATTACACATCAGAAAAAAGTCTTCCAAAAAATGAGAGTAACTCCATAGCAGTTTCAGAGGAGCTGCAATTTAAAATTTAAATACTTCCTGATACATGGAAACATCCAAGGCAAAATTCAACATGCTCAAAATTGGTAAAGCATCCTATACCCACTTGGCACTTACTAACCTCCGGGACATCCGTTTCGTGCTCAGGAGAGTCACCTCCGTCATCACTGGTCTTCCTCTTTCTTTTGTTTCGGACACTTTGAATGAAGTTCTTGTGAAAATCACAAATATACAGATGTCTTACCTAAGAATCAGAAGTGGTGAAAAAGCAATCAAAACAGGTACTGTAGAAACAGCACTCAACAACAGCTACTTATACGCCAGTATTAGAGAGTACATCCCTCATGACTGGCATGAATGACTGCCTCATAACATTAAGGAATTTCTAATCTTAAACTCCAGGATTGATATTGTACTCTTGAGCTAGAGATAATTTACATTACAAAGACTAAAGGCAAAGAAAATGAAGGACTCAAGAGCTCCAGCTGAACCTGAACCTCTGCAGATAATATATTTCTTTTTTATGGCTGCAATCACATGTCAGAAAAAAAAAAACAGGTAATTGCATTTGCTACAGGACTTACTACCAGGTCACTAGCAAGAAAAACACCATTCTGTTCCCCTCTTGTAAACTTTCTGGTTTAAATAGTACATGAGATTACTAAAGCAAGTGTTTCAAAATTTAGATCAAATATAAATTGGCTAATTACCTCAATTAAAACAAGTAAACTAAAAGCAAAAATCTCTTTCCTATAGCTTATCCTGCCATAGAAACACCTTTTAACAGATATTATCTCACTAAAGCTAGCATATAAACAACAAAGGACCACAAATGATCAAAATTATTTGTTATGTGTAAGGCAAAAATGTCTTCATATAACACAGGCACTCTACATTCAAAATTACTTTATGCAGCCCACTTCATACGTTCCCTTCATTTTGAGTTCATTAGTCTGGCTTCCTCTTTTTATTTCTAAAACCTTGTATCTGTCAACAAAGAATCATTCCTAAAATGAAATAAACTACTATACCACTAGACAAATCTGCTGACAACTACAACCAGGAGAAATACTCTGTTTTTTAAGAATAAGATTATATTTCAAATTGAGTCACTCTCTTCCCATGACATGATGTATTTTGGCTGTGCAAAAGGGACCTAACCAACTGCGGAAGCTGCCAAACACACTGACTCAAAACTTCACCTTTTTTTTTTTTGTTTTAATCTTTAAAGATCAGGTCATAAAAGCACACAGAGCAGAATTCTGTTAACTGAGTCACTTCTGAGAAATTCCTTCTGTAATCTTGATGGGCTGCTCTCCTGTACCTATTTCGTTACTCGGCAAACGACCCGTTTCTATCTTGAGCTGACAGCTGTCACTTAATGTCATTAAGCGGTCAGCAGCAAATCGGGCTGTTTAGTGCCGACCAGCGAACAAGTGTGCAAGCGCCCTGTCGAAGAGCCTGCACACCTCGCCTTTCCAGGCACATGCAACAGTTCATCTTTAATAGCCTGCTTCACTAGAACACGAATTCTTACCAATTAAAAAAGTAACGTGACACCTAACTGAAATAGTAACCAATATCGTCGATTTCACCTACTAACATCAGCGGTTTTCAATACGAAACTGAAATTAAAACAGCACTGCTGCCTCCAAAGCAAGGACGGCTTGCTCCTTTGCTCCCCCCGAACATCACCTGCTCCCCACCGCAGGAGAGCTTTCCTCCCAAACACAGCTTCTCGTGCTGCTTCATTAAACCTCACGAAATAATCAGTGCCGTGAGGAAAAGCCGTATCGCCCCCCAGGCACGTTCTTCCCTTACCCAAGCGCAGTGACACGGGAGAAAACGCGGTCCGGGGGAACCGAGTCTGCCGCACAAACCACGGCACCTCGCACTCCCCCATCTCCCCACGGCTCGTAAGGGTTAAGGGACAACCCCCCAACACACGCACACTTCCCTCCGGGCAATCGGAAAACTCAACTTGCCGGGCGGAGGAGCAACTTTCCGCCGGCCGGCGGCGCAGGGAGCGCGGCCTCCCCGGCAGGGACCGACCGCAGTGCGGTGGCGGGCAGGGGACGGCGAGCCCGCCCGGCCGGCCCCTCGAGGGGGGAGGAGGTGTGTGTGTGGGGGGAAGG
>NW_009650172.1:2377743-2403438 GCF_000708025.1 Charadrius vociferus | reverse complement strand
CTCTTTTGGGCAGGAGCCTCAGGAAACTCGGCCTCTGAGTTCGCCCCGGGCGCTGCCGGAGCGTGTCCCGGCCTCGTCGCCGGCCTTCGGGCTTCCTCTGCTCCCCATAGCGAAACACAAGGCTCTGGCCGCGGCACTGGCCCGCCTCAGCCGGCGAGCCACGGGCTCCTAAGCCGGGTGTCTGCGACCGGCCACAGCTGAACCGGCACCGCTCTAGTAACAGGGCGAAGGCAGCAACCGGCCAGGCTGGAGCAGGCTCTCGTCCGGTCACTTGTGCAAAACTCATGTCGACATACTCCACAAACGCCTGGTTTTGGCTACATCATCACATAAGGCTCCTGGTGCCGTGTAGTTAGGAGTTCTGTCTGAAAGAATTATTAAAGAAAATGGATTTTTTACTAATTACAAGGCAGGGATAGTGAAAAGATTGGACCTGGGAAAGTGTTTCCCAAAGCAATCTGACTTGAAGCTTTGCATTTTGTTCATCTTCAGAAAAAAAGGGTAAAATGAGGCCGGGGGGGCGGGGGGGAGAAATTCCTGCTCATTTGTAGAGAAAAGATGTAAAAGATGTTACTTCTGGAAATGCTGTCACCTCTGTAATAGCATTGTATCGTCAAAGGTGCGTGGGCAGCTGTAAATGGAAAAGGATTTCATCTTCCTGAAGAAAAGACTTTTTGCACAAACAGAAAAGAGGTTCTATGGACTAAAATTACTTCAAAGTCTGAAATCCCACACACGGAACAATGTACGTTAGCACAGGCTGAACTGTGCTGAATCACACACACAAAATACCTTTGCAAGAAAGAGTCTTCTCAAAGTCCTTGGTCGTCAGATCAGCCTGCTGCAGGGTAACACTGACACAGGCGTCCTGCAGCCTGTTCTGCCTGCTCCCCAGAAGAAGACTGCGAAATGCTAAAATATGTATTTTCCAGGCAATACCAAACGTGTCTCAGAATAAATCTGCAGGGCAGGAACTTAATACTCTTCCTTGACAGTTCTGCCTCTTGTCTTAGTTTTCATTGCTGGTCCACTCTGGCAATTACTAATTCCTGTTTGTCCCTGTGACTACTAGAGAACCACAGTGCACTCTCCTGGGGACACCACTCCCAGAAGCCAGCCACTCCAATGGGAAGGTGATGGAAACAAATGACTTTACCCACAGACCAACAAGCAGTTAGTGCAGAGCAGAGAGATTTAAAAAAGCAAGATGCTTCCTCTTATAAAAGCCCCTAGCCAAATTGCCTGGGATCTGCCTGCCTGAAGTAATAGCCTCCTGGCAAAAAACATACAGACATTTGCTTGTTTTTGAGAAAGGGAAACACCAGAAGGCTGACAGTGACCTCAGAGCTCCCGACAGCAAGCTTTCTAGGTTTATCTTAACGCTACAAATCAAATGGCAGGCTGATGAAATCTTGCAGGAGGACATTTGGGAAGCTGAAAGCACCAACTGTAGGGACAGACAATAACAGCAGCAAGCAAGTAGATAAAAGGGAACACGATCACAACAGGCAGAACTTCCTCCTGTCTCCGTGAGGAGGAGCTTCTGCAGGTGCTCCGTGGACTGTTCAATGGGAGGCTGGGAGTGGCTGGAGAAACAGGCACCATCAGTGCTAGAACAGGTTGGTACTTACCATCAGGTTGTATTTCATCTTTGGCTGCAAACTCTCGTCCCATGCAAATGAAAGGATTTTAAGTTGTTTCGCAACCCTACTAAGAGGAAAAAAAACCCCTGCTTTTGGAACTGACTGTTTCCTAATTCAATGCTAAGTACCTGCAGCTCAGGGTAACACAATGATGCCTTTTTCTAAAAAAAAAAAAAAAAAAAAGAGGCATGGAGGTGTTCATATAATTGCAGTTTACTTCAGCATATTTATCCTCATGGGAACCTCAAGATTTCACACTCTGCTAGTCCGGAACTAGCTTGCTGTGAAATAAACTGCCTCATAGAGACATTCTTTATTAGGTATCTATCACTAACCTGATCTAATAATTCTTTGTGGGAGCTGCAATGAAGTGAGAAACAATGTTTCATAAACCCATCAGCACTGGGGCAGCTTTAGTGCGTTTGAACCTGTAATAGCCTGCCCATCCAATCCAGGCCTCTAATCAAATTAGGGGAACATGCACAGGCCTTTAAATCTCAGCTGGAGCAGCACTACCCTCTAAAGATAGGTCTGCCATGTAGCTGCCATCTGGAACTTACTGTTTTGATGGAGCTGTTCAGGGTTCTTGGGACAGATATGCTGCTCTCCAAAAGGTCCGTGCTGACAAAGACGTCCTGGGAAAAAGCCCTTTTTATTTTTTTATACCTCCAGTTGGGAATCAGACCATTTCCATTTTCTGTACCTTTGGGGCCAAAGGAGACTTTGCCCTAGCACCTTCCGCCAGACTCCCACTGCCCTCAGCATTTTTCAAGGGTGGCACATATTGAACCTGCTAAAATGCTTAAACTGTCACAGCTTTTGGCACATACTCCCCCTGGGAAATGTTCCCGTGGCCCAAGAACCACGGCACAGTCTTCCCTTAGGAGCACGCCTTGCTGATTTTCACACATGCAGATTTTTCACACATGCTATTGTTTGTGTCCCCTCTGTTTATTTCACTGTTTTTCACCCCATTGCTTGTTTTTGAGAAAGGGAAACACCTGACACTTGGCGTTAAGTAAAAAAGATTGTTGGGAAGAAATGAAGTGGTGACTGTAGGAAGTGCTGAGGGTCCTAATGGGAACGTGGGATAGGGCCATGAGCAATGCCTATAAACTTACCTTGTCTTGGGCCGAAAGACTGCTCTCTCCACCCAAAGACTAGAACAGAAAAAGGGCAATGAGCTGTTAAATCACTTCCCTGAAAATCAGGGTGTAGGATGGATCTACCAGTGGTTGCTCTCAAGGCAGATCTGCAGAGAAAGGAGAGTAACAGCTTCATCCTGCCCTAAGCTGGGCAACAGTCGTGCGACACTGAGCTCCCTCAAACTGCAGGAAAAGGTAGTTCAGACAAGACACTTTGTATACGCTTGGGTGATTTTAACATTTTACTCTCACAGCCATCTCTCTCAGCAGTAAACACACAAACTGCCTTTGAGAAAAACTTTTTGCACTGCTTTGAACATGTGGCTGATGGCAGACTCAGGGAGGGGAATGTCCCAGGCACGGTGGCTGCCGCCCAGGTGTCAGCTCGCAGAGAGTCTCACCACGAGGCTCTGTTCTTGAGAGGACAGCAAGGCCCATGCTCCAAGGAAGACGGCGAAGGGTCACCATCCAGGCATGACAGAAAGGAGGATGGCACGAGGGTCACCATCCACCCCTGAGAGCATTGCAGTGTTTGGGCAGGGGAACAAGAGTGTCCGAGAGTCCCAGCCCAACCCCTCTCCTGAAGTACTCACCCACACAAAGCAGCAGCCAACTGCACTCAAAAGCTCCCCCTACAGAAAGCCCACCGTGGCTCAGCCCTGAGGCACTCACTACAGTAGATGATGCTCCAACACCATGTCATCTGCAACAGTATCAACCTGAGGAATTTTTACTTTCGTAGTTGCCAATTAACACACCCTCCTAATCACTGCTTTGGGTATTGAGAAAAGAGAAAACACACACTGAAGTGAACACCTTTCCTCCTCCTTCCTTCGGCTAAATTTCATCCAAACTTCTGTCCTCCCTCATTCCTAGTCTCACCTCCCCTTTGCCGCTGTTTGCATGCAGTCTGTCCCAATTCATTAAGTGAGGTGATGGGTGGTGCAGGAGATCAGGGTCAAGTGTGTAACTGTTTGCCTTTACTTCTCTGTTCTGGGTTTTCTCTGCTCCTTTGTGCTTCCCAGTGTGCCCTTACCAACAAGGATTGTCCATGGCCCTATGGCCTCCTTGCACAAACACGTCTCTCTCCACATCTCCTCCAGCTTTGTTCACACCTCCACACATTTCTCCTCACGTGTCTCCTCCCCTCATGGCTGCTGCTCTTCATTAAACTTGCCTGAGCTGAACTGCTGCAGGGTCCTCTGACAGGCTGGAGTTTTGGGGCATGGTGGGTTGTTCCCACTGATTTCAGAGCTGGCTGGAAGCAGCTGTGAGGGGCAGACCAGAGTTCACAGCTCCTGTCCCACAGGCATCTCTGCAGCCCCCAGCTGCCTGAACCTGCCACGTACGCCCAACACAGTGCTCAGGCATGAGCTTGTCAGCTGCTTGTGCACGAACACAGCAAACCCTGCAATTTACACCCGATACCTTCAAAGGGCAGCTGGGAAGAACGTTTCCCAAAGGGGCTGGAGGAGAGCAGTGCGTGACGTGGCTGGGAAGCCTATGCTGAGGAGACACCAGACCAGGGTAACTAAGCTTATTCTCCTAAGAAGTAGCGAGAAGGGAAATCAATCACTAGAGCGAACCAGGCAGGGACAGTCATTTCTGCATACACAGTTTCAGAAAACACATTAAAAATTTATTTTAAATATATTATAAAAGGAAGTCCATTCAACTTTAAAAACACTAGGCATTCTATCAATGAGTCCCAATTTATGAAAGCTACTACATTAAAGTGCTACAAGTCCTTTACCACCCCCAGATATTAGGCTGTTGGTCCTAATATGCACAGAAATAAATATACACTGATTCAAGAGGCACCATCCAGTTTTACAGATAAAATGCATGCAGTACAAGGAATAGACAAAATTAGACCTTATCACCGAGATCCTGGAGAATGCATTTTGAAACCAATTCCCTTCTCCACCCTAGAGGCTAAAGCTATTTGTTATTGTTATCGTAAGGGCTAACATTTTAGTCTATTAGCTTGATCAGTTTTTATCTTGTTTTGTGGTTGAAGTTCACATTTGCTTGCTCACTAATTGGGATTAGGACTTTTTTTCCTAGAATTGAACTAGTAGATTTAAGACCACATAGATCCAGTGGATTTATATAAAACTCCCAAATCCCTCACATCTGCTGGAATCATTGAAGCCATTTGGATCATACAGAAGCATCAAGAAAGCTCAAATGCAGTGAATAACGGAGCATGCTCAGCTAGCAGAGTCAAAAAACAGACATAGGATTTTTATTAGGATTTCCATAATCTATCTTTGCCTAGTTTCATACACCAGTCTCCCAAGTTGAAGTGTGACACTACAAAGGAGCAATCACAGCAGAGGTGAGTTTATTTCAGTTACACTTTAAATTTATGTGAATAAATCAATCTGACTGGTTAATGAAGAATATGAAATGAATTGACAACTGTGTGCTGAATGCTGATGGAAATTTCAGATCTCAGCTTTCCCATTCTCCAGCCATTGCATCTCTCCTTTCGAACCAGGTGAGGACTTGCAGCTTGTTTTAAAATACAGACTCAACACGCATTAGGTCAGCAAATAAAGCACTTAAAGCTAAATCTTACACAGGCTGGGAAATTGCAGCAAATGGACTTTCTTTGCTTAAGATCAAGCAATAGGCCACTGGTAGACTGGGAGCAGGACCCAGTGCTTCTGACTTCTAGTCCAGCTCCCCTTTTTGCTATGTATCCTGTGAAAGGCCTTTTAATACCCCCAAGACTCTGACATTAACCTAAACCTACTCACCATTTTGGCAACAGTTTGCTAACTATTTAAGAAGCTTTCCATGCTAAATGTTAAAATGGAAACTGAGATTGCCGCTTGTCAGATAAGGACCAACTTAGGCACCACCGGGCTCCTTTGTTGCAACTGATTAGAAACAGAGCAGGTGAGCAGGAACACAAAGCACAGCAGTTGGGAGTGGATGTGGGACGCAAGGTACACTCGAATCCCTTGTGCTAGCAGAGCCAGCCTGTTTCAGACATAACTTTACCAGGGCTCTTTCGACTGAAAGCATGACAGGCTCACTGCTAGACGCTGGCTATTCTCTCCAGTCAAAACCATTCAAGTGTCTGTCCGTATCTTGAAAGACAAGTTAAAATAAAAGCTTCTCTTTTTGCCCAGCAGTTACGCGATTGCCCAGTATGACTTCGAGGAGATCCCTCTCCTCTTCCCTCAGTGGTGTAAGCCGGCATAGCTACTTGTAACGACCCTACAGTAGCTACAAGAGCACTGTGTTCTTGCAGTGCCGGTGCCTGGTGGTGCCTGTTTGACTTCCAGTACATTGATGTCTCAGTGCAGCAGGAAGGAGGAAAGCTTGCTGACTGGAACTCTCCAGTAAAGGAAAGCAAAGCCCTGTGCATAGACTACTGTAAAACAAACCAGGGAGAAAGTGAAGCTGAGAAATCGCTTTCTTGCTACTTCTGTATTAGAGATTTGAACACACCCTTTAAAAGTTGCCCAGTGATGGAAAACATCGACTTTCTGAAAGACACTTCTGCTACAGATCTTGTATCCCTTTGGGACTATTTGTGATTTCTGATTTGGATACTCAGAAAATAAAATGCAGGATCTTGCATTCTGGTGAAATGCATGAACCTTCACCATGAGGTGAATCATCCAGCAGCTAACCAAGACATCCTCTGGTCTACCTTTAGTTGTTAACAGTGTGCAAAGAGGAAACTGCCATCTTTCCAAGTCTTCCTATTTGGAGTGACACTCTTCCCCCCCCCCCCCCCCCAAGTCATTAATGATATCAATTTAACAGAGGAAACCCAGGAGCTTCTGAACTACTGTCATTCACACAAATTCTGCACTTAAAGTCAGACATTTTAAAAAACACACATAAACACAAACACTGCACGAGTCAAGCTTTTTCTTATATCCTTATCTCCCAACCCCTTCCCCTCTTCTCTCTTGTCCAGCAAGGCACTAGGAAATGGTTCAAGTTTAAGCATTTGCTGTACATTTACATTTAAAAAGGCACATCTTTATTTTAATGATGCTGTATACCACTTTCAGTAAGGCCCATACAGTCTTCTATTATGGTGTGGAAAAGAAAGTTAATTTCCCAGGCATGAAAAAAGACATCTTGCACACATAAGAGCCCCAAACCTATTCCTCTGTTTGTAGGCCTTAGAGATTAGCACCAGTATAAATCAACAAGAGCTACAAGAGCAAATCAAAGTATTATTATGTGACATAATAATGGTCCAGTCCTGTTCAATATATTCATCAATGACCTAGATGAAGAGACAGAGTGTACCATCAGCAGCTTTGCTGATGACACAAAACTGGGAGGGGTGGCTGACACACAGGAAGGCTGTGCTGCCATTCAGTGTGATCTGGACAGGCTGGAGAGTTGGGCAGAGAGGAATCTTATGAAATTCAAAGGCAAGTGTAGGATACTGCATCTGGGGAGGGAAGGAATAACCCCATACACCAGTACAGGTTAGGGGCTGACCTGCTGGAGAGCAGCTCTGTGGAAAGGGACCTGGAAGTCCTGGTGGACAACAGGATGACCAGGAGCCAGCAATGTGCCCTACTGGCCAAGAAGGCCAATGGCATCCTGGGGTGCATCAAGAAGAGTGTGACCAGCAGGCTGAGGGAGGTTATCCTCCCCCTCTGCTCTGCCCTGGTGAGGCTGCATCTGGAGTATTGTGTCCAGTTTTGGGCTCTGCGGTTCAGGAAGGACAGGAAACTACGGGAGATGGTCCAGCAAAGGGCTACAAGGATGGTTAGGGGACTGGAACATCTTTCTTATGAGGAAAGGCTGAGGGACTTGGGTCTTTGAAGTCTGGAGAAAAGAAGACTGAGGGAGGATCTTATCAATGCTTATAAATACTTAAAGAGAGGATGCCAGGGGGATGGGAACAGACTTTTTTCAGTGGTGCGCAGTGACAGGACAAGAGGTAATGAGCACAAACTTGAACATAGCAAGTTCCATCTAAATATAAGGAGGAACGTCTTTACTTTGAGGGTGGCAGAGCACTGGCACAGGCTGCCCATAGGGGTGGTGGAGTCTCCCACTCTGGAGACATTCAAAACGCGCCTGGACGCCGTCCTGTGCAACTGCTGCAGGTGACCCTGCTCTGGCAGGGGGGTTGGACTAGATGATCTCCAGAGGTGCCTTCCAAACCTGACCGTTCTGTGGTTCTGTGTGATAACAGACATCCAGGGATTCCCCTGTTGTCTGGGATTCCGATACTGAAAAGCAGCAGAATTTATGCAGCCTCAGAAAGAAGGGTTGTTTGAATATTTTTTAGGAAAAAATATGAAAACATTTATTTTGCATTAGATAATCACTGGTATTTAATCTCCAGTCTTGACTTGCATGCAGATGTGAAGATTTGCTTATGTATTCATGCTTTAGCAATTTTGCTTATAAATAACAAAAAGTAATTGGAATAATTAACCAGATTGCCCAGCAAAGGCTCAATTAAAGTTGTAGGTGATGAAATACAGCTTCTCAATCAGCGGATGGTTGGCTATATTAACTTTTCTCATTAGTCAGCAAAGCCTCTAGGGTATTGAAAAGTATAATTGATGTAAATAAATTAATAGCTCAAAGCCCAGCGAGCCAGTCAGAAGTGTACAGAATTTGTGGGGCACTTATCACACTCAGATCCCAAACCTTCAGAAAACAGATCAGCCATACTGAGAAGGACCTAGTAGGATCACTCACACTAAAGCTCCAGTTTCCACTGGTTGTTGGTTGTCAAACAGGAACTGCCTCAAAAATTACCTTATCTTTTGGTGCATGCTGCTAAGAGCTGTCCTTTCTCTCTAAATTAAGATCATTAAGTGGCAAAAGACCTGTTCATTACTGCAGTTCTCTCTGAAGCAAGCCTCCAGCAAGCCAAGCAGCTGGGACCCTCTTCACAAGGTGAGCCTAAGCGCAAAGCAAGTCACGCATTTTAGAAACAGAATCCTCTCATTAGAAAACTAAGACACACAGAATTGCAAGCTGCAAGCAGAATGACCTACAGTCCATTTATATAATTTGCTGATTGCTGTGACAAACAGCTTCTTGTTCCACAGGTATTAAAACATTCATAAAGACAGCTAGTCAGGCCATCTAGCGATCCACAGTCAGCACTACTAGACTAATGAGAGCATTAATAACTTAAGGAAAGCAACAGTCAGACACAAAGCGCTGGAAAGCGGCTCTGTCTCCCACAGAAATGAAAAGGAATCCTAATGACAGACATACTGTAGTTATTGAGAACATAAGATGTCAACTCTGTTTGACACTGGTCTCACTTCCAGAGCAATATTGCTGCAAACCTGTCACAAGAAAAGCCTAGAGCTTTTTCTGTTGTTGTTTTCTTCACTCCCAAAATGTTAGACACCAACACATTTTGCAAGCCCAGTCCCAGCTGCAACCCAGTGCCCATGTTTCCCTTGCTTCATGACCGCATGAGCCAGGTAAGTTGGCAGAACAGGTCAGACATGGCCTCAGCTGCGAAGATGAGAGAGGTGGAAATGATTTTGAGTTTCATAGTCACTACATCAGACTTAAGAGCTTGTGAGGCAGCTGGTTGTGTCCTAGTCTGTTCCCAGTTGACAGACACAGCACTACATGGCCTCAAAGACATCTGAAACACAGGCAGTGATCCTACAATTGGCAACATCCGGAAGGGCTTCTTACTTCTGGAGCTCTGCAGAGGGAGCCAGCCTGCTTGTTTCTTGACACTATGCAAAAATCTCCTCGCCTTCACAGGAGAGAAAGATACCCCAGAGCAGAGCTTCCCTGCCCCTCCAAGGACAGGAATTCCATAACCGTGCTTATCAAGAGTCCCAGAGGGGTGCCCCACTCCTACCCAGAGTGTTCCTTCCAGCCATTCATTCTCAGAGCTGGCTGCACACTACCTCCTCAGCTGGTCAAGCTGCGGAGCTGGGCAATTACTGGGAAAGGGCTAGTTTTATTGATTTATGCAGCATTTTTGCAAAAGGTTAACTGCACCATCATTCACAGCTTTTACTAGAAAATGCCACTGCTGCCTTCAGTATAAGACTAAATGGGCTGAACTATTATATCTTTTTGCAACAACTTGATTTTAAACCAGCATGGGGTTTTTTTAAACACTTGCTTCAGAGAGACTTGAAAACAATGCTCCCGGGATGAAACAATTCTGATTCAGTGTCTGGCAGATCCTGCAGCCAAACCAGCACCTTGCACTGCTAACGGACTATACGAGGGACAAGGTGCTGGTGAAACTGGCCCATCAATTCCACACCTCTGCTTAAGCAAGCAGATTTCCAGTCACAGTAAACCATACAGGGCTGTGGATGTCGGGAAAGAAGGAGAGATGAATAGCGCATTCCCACAAGGCTAGTACTCTACTGACCACAGAACTCATGACTGCAACAAACTACAGACTGAAGAACAAATGGATAAAGACCAATGGCTAATCTCAGCCCTGACTTAATTATCCTGAATTAATTTGCTCACACCAACTATGAATTAAGATAACTTTCAAAACTCTAAAGGAAAAATGGAAGTTGCCTTCGTGTAGTAGATTTAACTCTGAGAACCCTGGATGTGTCTGTACTAAAAAGACTGAGTAAGAGGCAAATTTGCAATGTGATATTCAAAGGCTCTTAGCAAAAATCTTCACCTGTAAGAACTGCACTTACTTAAAAACCCTTTGCTAATCTTTCACCTTGAAGATTCAACAGTGAGTGACAAACTGACTGCAAAGTGAATGGACCAGAAACCCAGATCCCTCATCGCTAATAACTACAGTGATATTCCCAACACTTGGCTGCACTTCCACTAGAGCTCATTCCTTTATCAGAGCTATGATTTGGAAAGTAGTAATACTCAACCTGTATACTCAATATATTTTGGTTTAGGGAAAAAAAAATATTAATTTCATTTTACGTTTGGATGGCCCTTTTTCTTTTATGTCTGTGATGTCAGAGGATTAAATCTTGTCTTCAAGATTTTACTTAGATGGACTTTGGAAGATAAAGCACCTATGTGGGAATGCTTCAGCGGGTAGTTTTACGGCTACAAAATGTCCTGGAGGGTCCCAGATAACAAAATCATTTTACACCAGAAACAGGTGGGAAACATAACAAAACAAACAAAAAAAAAAGGCAAAACAAACAAACAAACAAAAGCAGTTTGAATCACATTCAGACTCCTCTAAAAACAGAGTTTCTGTTCAGTCTCAGCACAGAAGTGGCTCTGGCAAAGCCTTTAAAATTCCACCATCCCCAGAAGAGAAGGATGCAGCATCTTTGCAATAAAGACTGGCCTGCTAGTTAACCTTCTCCTGAGATTCTCCCTTTTACCTTCATTAACTGTTTAAAAAAAAGTATTCTTAAAAAAATTTTTTGTAACCCTCCCCAGTAAAAACTATAATTGTAAAATATATATATATATTTTCTCAGTCTTTTAAAGATCAAGATTTCTGTTAAATTTTTCCAAGACAGTTGAGTTTGTATGTTCAAATATCCACTGCTGTGTTGGAGATGAAGGATTGCAGCTATTCATAAAGATCTTTCGGTCACTCTCACTGCAGTCCATACAGCTGCTGCTTACTGGATGGTAGAGAGTCTTGTCCTGGAGAAGAGAAATTTGATGTGAGGTTGCTAAGCAGACAAGCAAAGCTGTTTTAAAACCAACAGAAAGAAGTCTTAAAAACCAAGGCAAGCTATTTTGTCACTTGGATGTATCTGAAGTTGTTCAGACCCTGGCAAGCATCAGGGTCCATTCCTGCAAAGGTCCCTTGCCACAGCATCCAGCCCAATCCTCACATCTGCCCCGGGAAGTTCTAAAGCTGTGTCTGAAGTCAGGTCTCCAGCCTACAGGCTCACATCCTCCTGCAGTCACTCAGCAGCACTGTGCAAGCAGATTTCAAGGACGAGGATAGGGCATTTAGTCAAGAATTTACTTACCTGTTGGCCACAAAAGCATTGCTTTAGTAGGAGGATGAATAAATCCTTACCTACTTCTGGCATGATCTTCTAGTATTCAAAACAAACGAATAAACACAGCACACCTCTTTGCAAACAGGTTTTGCAAGGGTGCTGCAACACCTCACTGCCAGCTGTGGACAGGACTGCAAGGAGAGTGTCCTTCTGCTTAGCAAGCCCTGGAGAAGCAGTCCTCACGATTTCTAACCAGTGGAACGGGGGAGTCACCTCTTTCTAATCAAGGGTAATTAATGGCACAATGACAACAGACTGTCTGCAGGTTCTCTTATCACAGCTACATGAAGAGAAGGAATAAAACATGAGTGGTGCTGGTTTAAGGAAACTTAAGTGCCTACAGGCAATTTGACACCTTAAATGAAAATATGCATGTGCACATACACACTCACTTTTCGGTATCTCCAGAGCTGGTTCCCCTTCATGCCATGACAGTCATAGAGGGTCACAGGACTGCTGTGGGAAATGGCATCAAAACAAAACTTCTTGGTATGCTGAGGATCCCCGGGACGGATGTCTTCTCTCCAGCTGAATGTGAATACCTGCCAGGACAAACAGGACCCTCAGGATGGCTGGTACTGGGTACGGTGCTTTCCCCAGCAGAACTACATTCCCTTCTTTGCCCACAGGGTGGGGATGGCTTCAGGGAAAGGACAATATCTTCTAGAGGAAAAACTGCTTCCACCTCTGGGGACAGGGACTGCTGACTAGGGGAGTCTGGAACAGCCACCCTGCGGACTGCCACACAGCATGCTAAATGAGACTGTGCTGCTGCGAACAGCCATGCTGGTTAGCTTGGGTACTAACAGCAGCCCGGAATGTCTCTGCAATGCAGACATACATCATGGATTAAGTGAGCAGCTGACCAATTACAACACTTCACAGTTAGCAAAAAAGGCAGAGCTACAGGAGCTCCGTGTTAAAGCTGGCAGTAAATACGCAAGTGTGCCCAGGCAGCCCGGAGTCACCTTGAGAAGAGTCTGTCCCACACCTTCTGTGACAAGAGACCAGGAGGCCCACAGCTCCCCACCCCACTCCACAGGAGTGTCAGAAGGACAATCACTAGGGCAATGTTTCCTGGTGCTCTCTTCTACTGACTCTGCAATGATCTTTCAGCACTTTTAGGTGAAATGAAAGGAAGGATACTACAGAAAAGAAGAGAGAGGGTTTTAGCTGTAGTAACTAGGCACAGCCTATCAACGCCTGACAAGGCTGTGGCCTTGATGAAAGTTGCTGGATGCCAGCACAGGTGGTGTGGAAATCTCTGAGCCACAGGGACTGGACCACAGAACAGGTGGTAGAAGTACCACCACATGCATGCTCCGTTCCTTGCACTGCCCCTGTGGCATTTGCGTTTCGCCACGGCTTGAGACAGTAGCGCAGTCAAGCTGCATCTCCAGTCTGATGATCACAGCTTGGCTTACGACATGTTTTAAGCATTGTAGGACTGAATCCCACAAAAGATGAACTTGTTTAAATGCAGGCACTGCTGTCAGGCTTTTGCCTTCTGGTTTGACATGGACAGCATCTCTGGCAAGGGTGCAAGTGTGACCAGCACTAGCCGACATGGTTCTGCAGGGCTACTAGCCAGCGCACCTCTCTCACAGTGCCCATGGGGAAGGGCTGTTCTGGGGGCTCCTTCTGGAGCCAGGTGGAAGAATGGTCCTCTCTTCAGAGAGATCTCACAGGGCAGTAAGATCAGTAACGAGCAGGGTGCTACTATTTGAAGCAGTAAGCCAAGAAAACTTTTGCACAAAGAAACTACTTTGTTTCTGTCTCTCTTTTAAATCTCCCTTGGGAGAGAAATCACCACTATCATTTAGGCTCAATGCTACACAGAAGTTCAAAACACATTATCCTCCTAAACATAAGCCAACACTAATTGTTCAAGATTCTCCTGACACAACAGAAGCTTAGTTTTGGACTGCGTCTCAGTAAATAGGTTTCGTTTCCAGTATTCATGCATCAAAATTGATATGCAACAACCCTCTGTCTCCTACTACTGAAGCCATTCCCCTGAAGAGTTATGCATGGCTCTGTAATAGAGGCATTGTTTTCTTGATCTTTTCTCAGCTCAGCTGCTACAATTTAGACAAACTAATATTTCCTTCCCTTCTGTTACAATAAAGCTGTCGTTTCTGGCACCTTATATGTTGAGAGGGTGAATCTATAGCCTGGCCGGTTTCATCTCTCTCCAGCAATGGTTGGGTGTTTATAATGCATTTGCCTCCTGTCAGAAGGATGATAGTAAGCAGTTATTGAATGCTCCTGCAGGTTCATTAATATGCATGATGCTCCTCTATCACTTCTTTCAGCACAACCTTTGAAGTTAATATTCACTTTGTTACATATTACAGCTGCCTTGTTACTGGTTTTTTTTTTTATTATTATTATTATTTTCGCATATTGTTTTCTTGTGCTTTCTTTTGTTCACTCCAAGAACTTCAAAGCAGAGGTAAAAGCTCTGCACAAAGTCTGCCAGGCTCTAGGCCCTGCCACAAGCACAAGCCACATCCTGCTAGGAGCCCATCAAGTATAATAAGCACGTGAGCCTTGGGGTGCACAGCACCCTCTGTTCACCTGACAGAGTTCTGCAATGGCCTTCCTTCTCAAACATCTGTTCTCGTAACTTCTCCCTCCCCGAATTTATTTAGGGGCTGATGATTTATCAGAGGGACCGTTACCTGCACGTTGTTCCATGCTGCCTCTCCTCTGTCCTTCACACAGTTTTCCAGCCTCAGCGGCGATCCCAGGGCTCCGTGCTTAGTATCCACACACAGTCCAGTTCCTACATTGCGTATCTGAAATAGTAAATTAATCACTGAATCTCCTACTCTTACCAAGTGACAGGAAAGAAGGCTTAAATTGCTTTCAATAGTGGCACTATTTGTATGAAGACAGTTTTAAGATTCCTCACTTAACTATGTATCTGAGCTGGCAGATAACAGCTAGAGGAAAGCACAGGAACTCAAAATGGCACCCATTGCCAGCTGCACAATAACCTCCAGGACACAGCAAAACCCATCAGCTACAGGACTGCAGAGTCCACTATGTCGTTGTGTGTAACAATCTACGACTTCACTCCTGGGGTGATTCTTTTCCCAGAACACAGCTGACTTTCAAGAACAAGGGTGGTTTTCCTGGCTTTCAAATGGGAAAGCTAAGGAGCTCAACACAGTTGTGCAGCCCTTTTGAAATACAAGATTTCTACTATTGCTCAGCTGCTGCCTCTCCCTCATCCACCCTGTTGGCATGTTCTGCCTTCAACTAAATAAGCAACATGCAGAACAAGCCACGACTCTATTCTCTTTGTTGCTGTGCACTAATAGAAATGTCTGCCTAACTGCCACCTTCGATCAGGCCAATATAACGGTACAGAGTTCTGGTCTTTGAAACATATCAAGCAGGATCTTTCAACACTCGCTTGCCACCTTACTCACAGCAAAACAGTACCAGAGCACATGGGTAGGGCAACTCTAAAAAAAACAAACCACAGCCTGTTTGTCCACTGCAGGTTTCAGAGCACAAACTTGCCTCTCCCCAAGCAGCTGCTGGAGGCTCCACTGGTGGGTAGAACTTTGGCAAGTCCCATGCGACCTCGTTCATGAACCACTTGAAGCTTTTGCAGTTGAGGTTGTTGCGAAGTTCCTTCTGAGCTGCGACGTCCCCTGCAGAAAGATGCCGGTACTCTGGTCTGCGCTGGTATATGTACTCTGCATATTCATCCATCCACACCTCAGCCACCCGCTTCAAGTTCTGTGTGGGTTAACAGCCACGTGTGAAAATAAGAGAGGAAAACACCTGAGAACACTCAGCACAAACTACTGACATTAGCATTCAGAACAGCTCCCATGTTTTTGCTCAGACAGGATTTTCATTCACATCCACTCTTTCTCTCCAGCTTCAGGATGAAGATTATTTTTATTATTCTCTAGTTCCAAGAGACTTTTAGAATGATATTTTCAGTTGAGGTCAAAATAGAGTCCTGGCACTTGGCCATTATATCTAGCTCCTTGTGGCTAAGAAAAACAACATTAATCAAAAGTTGGGGGTTGTTTTTTTTTTATCTTTTTCTGTGAAGAAGCTAGTCAGAAAATGATGCTGGTAAATACCACTGGACATTCAAAGGTCCCTGACAAAAAGCTGCTTTCTTAAATCCTTATTGCATCTTTTATATCCATCTAGGAATGGGATTTGCAGTACTCTCTCTTCTGGAAAGCTTCAGTTCACAATATTACTTCTTACCACTATTTTTCCATTTTCTTGGGTAAAAAGCTGTTTAAAAAAAACCTCTGAGATACCGCAGGAATATGGAACTTTCAGGTGATGACCCTTCAGAATAGAAGCAAAGGGTTTACCTCCTGGCAGCAGTATATTTCCTGTATCACTGCAAAGCTTAATCCACTGTGCAATTCTAAGACAGCAGTGAACACCACCCTCTCAAGATACCCGCCCTACTGCTTGTCACAACACACTCAAGAGACCGTTGGACCTTGGACTGTTCTCTGGCAACATCAGCTACATTGTTGGTGCCACACAGTAACATGCCACGTACAGTCATGACTTCAGTGACCCATCTTGCATGAAGGTGGTCAGTCCAGCAGTGGTCATTTACTACCAAAAAAATCAGGACATTAAGAATGACCAGCATGCTGACCCTGCCCCAAATGCAGCCTATGTACAACAAGAGCAGGTGCTCATCTCAAGGTGACTGTACTATCTTAGACGCCAAGAAACAGCCTTTCCCTTTCCCACACCTGTCTGCTATCTCCTTCCAGCACTGTGGGAGTATACAGGAGCCAAATACTGAACGAAAAGAAATATCGCTTCTTCCTGTAGAGAGGGCACAGACAGGAGAGCACTCTATCGCTCTGACAGGTCATTGCTGGGCTGAGTAATAAATCCAGCTCTATAACTAGGGTGATGCTATTAAACTGGGAAACACTTTAACACTTGCAAGCCATAAGACTGCAGAACAGCAGGGTGCTTTTTTGTGTTTTTTAGTTTTTCAGCCTTCCTGCTCCTAGGATTTTTCTTCTCCCACCAGAGGGCAATGCAATCCCTTCTCAATTTGGAAATTAACTGGAGAAAGCTAGTGTGTGATAGACAAAAAATCTTTCCTCTTTGGGCTACACTAGATTAAGAAATAAGATGGCACAGAACGTTCCATTGTGGAAAATTACAGTTTGCCCATTCAGTGGTCTGTGATGCCTGAAGATGAGAGGTCTTTCAATCACCAAAACACAATCACCACGCTGAAGCCTGCTGCTCTTGGAGAGCACAGCTATAAAATGACTGAATGACACAAATAAAGCCATATCTTGTTTTTATGGGTGATTCCATAGCCAGCGCCTGATTGCAAAGTCCCTTCCCCACACCTAGTAATGGCTGATGTCTAGAGCACGGCAGCTATCTGCACATGAGTCTGCAGCTCCCCTCAGCGCTCCGCCCCTTGTGCTACGCATCCACAACTGCAAAACCGCTCAATTTGACCACCATATAAGTACAATTTATGGACTACAAAGTCTACATTTGCCTCCCACTGTGGGGTGAGAGGAGACAACAGCATGGTCACATTGCAGTCAGACATCTCTTGTGGGGAATGCCATTGCCACTTACTCTTGCCAGGCTGACTCCTGTTGGAACCTTGTATGGAACATATTTTCTGTAGATATGACCAACTCTAGAGCAAGGGATGTCCTCCATGCGACCCCCACACATCCATACCTGTGGAACAGCAGAGATACAGATTCATTCTTGGTTATACAGAGAAAAATGAAGAAGAAGAAAAAAAAGACAGACTTTCAAGTCATGAAAAAGCTTAACCCAGATTTTTTACTTTAAAGCACACTTTCTCCCAAATATCCTGCCTTAGTCTCAAATCCTATAACTACCTGCTTAGAGCTGTGCAGCAAGCCTTGATTTAGCACAAGTGCTATCAAGCCCAATGGCTAAACAGTTCAATTTTGCATTCCTTAGAGAAAAGAACAGAAAAAAAAATAATCCAAGCACCCAGAGAACAGCACACAGCACACTTTAAATTGACATATGTTCTTACAGCAATAGGAACCACAATAGTTAAACCAGACTGCCATATAAGACCTGGGTGTAGGTTGTGTAAGGTTGCTGTAAAAGGGAGGCCATCTCTATAGCACAGATCGTGTTAGGCAAAACACTCCAGGGAATTCATGAGCCTGTTCAAGTGCCAGAAACAGAAGAAACTGCTACTTTTTCCCATGGTTATCACCGCTCTCATATGGTTTCATTGCTGACATGCATGCATTGCTTTTGCAGCCTTACAATTAAGTAGAAATCCCTGCCTGGTGAAAACATAATTAGCTTTAAAAAAGCCCTCAGAAAGTCACTGGAACACACTGCTAATTGAAGACAACCACCTTGATGCTTCGTTAACGTCTAGATTAGGTCCAGAAGTTTTTTCCCCATCTGGGAAGATATCACTCTGTGCCAACACCCTGCAACAACTTTCTTTTATTCCTTATTCATAGCATGGATGCAATAATTTTGTCCAAGTGAAACCAAAGGAGATGTTTTCTGAACCAGCCAATCTACTTCATTTGGTTTAAGAAATATATTCATACGTGCTTTCCAGAGATACCTAATCAATACTTAAAGAAAAAGTATCCTTCAGTGTGCAATACAAATGACTTTCTGAATTCTCACAGCACGACACAGTGTTGCCCTTCATTTTGTCCCCAGATCTTATGTTAATGCCCCAAAGGCAGCGATATTTGAGAAGGTTCACTGGTGCTGCAGGCTGATGCAGTGTTCTTGATCTCTCCGTTCACTGTGGCTAATTTGAGCCACCGCAGTTCACTGTACAATGAGCTTAGTCAACAGCTTCACACATAGCAGGCAATTCCATTAATATTCTACAGTGACAATATTAAATACTTAGCTCGGAAGAGAAATATTTGGCCAAGGCTGCTGCATAATTATTAGCTCTGACACTAAAGTCCTCTGGAGTTTCAGCTCTGTCTACTGGCCCTAATAATTACAGTCATTTGCTGACTGCGTATAACTTAATGGAGGTTGGTTGCTCTCAGTTAGAGGAATATTTTTCACAGGCAACTTCTAAAGTTCAAGGTACTTAATTACATGTCATTATGGTGAGAGAGACAAGAAGAAAGTTGACAAACACTCTTTCTACACAATTTCATTCCTTTTGTCCCTGCTGTGTCTTGAGAGGCTGAAACAGAAGAGATGAAGATGAAAAAAAGAACTAGCACTCAGTTTCTGTGAAGTTTCTAGTGGAATCAGAAATGCTTCTTATTCTGTAGCTGCTGTGCTTTTTGCTGCAGCGGGCCACAGTGTGATTTCTCTGCTAGGAAATTAACAGGTAGACTGAGAAAACAAGAATTTGGGGATGTTTTGTGTTTCTGTGACAGAAACGGTTTCTGTAAGGCTGTAAGAGCTGCAACAGATCTGGGAACTACAAAAAAACCCGCAGAACAGCTGAAGAAGCCTCAGTTGCATAGGCACACGCACTCCTGAACAACCCGTACTCCTACATCGTGCACCGCACCCTGCATCATGAAAGCCCTGTTGGGCTGAATGAAAACACCAGCTTCTTATCCTTGCTGCCTGTCCACAGGATGCCTCACTTGCCCCTGATCTCTAAGGAAAGGCTTTTAGTCAGGCCACTGTGAACACGCATCTCCTCTGGAAGCATGGCTTCCCTAAGTAACGCGAGAAACAGCCCCCCGCAGTCGGTATGCAGGTAGAGAGGAGAGCACTGTCCCTGCGCTGCAGATCTTGTGAAGCGGTAATACAGACAGCACTTCTCTAACGAGCGGTACATTGGAGAGGCAGCGGGCATGGGAAGCTGGACAGAACTGATGATATGTTGGGCCAAGAGCTCCAAGTCGGTACAAGGCTCCAGGCACAGAAGATGACATTACATGAACACATATAATGATATGATAAGAAAAGCTACTTAACTGAGTTACTGAATAAGTAAAATCCAAGATCAGTTTTAAGCACTTTTTTCCTAATCATGCTTTAAAATATTTACTCCCAAATGATGCTGCAACTACCAGTGCTGCATGGAGGCAATGGAAAGCTTCCCAATTCCTGCTAGCAGAGCTCAGTGACCCTTTCAAGGTACTTTGCCAACTCAGTGCCTTTTTAACATTGTCTCATGCTGCAAGTGACAGTATGGCACTTGCAGTACAAATCTAATTTTAAAAGCATGCTTTCCATTCATTCATTGCTGCTTTGATTTATTTTATTAGTGAGCTGCTTTGTGTGGTGACAGAACTCATTACAACCTCCATAAAGACAATTACCAGTCCTTATCTATAAAAACGGTAGACGGGGACATGCATTGGTAAAACACAGCTAACAAAAGCATTGGAAAGCTAGAGTTAAAGGTCAGGGGAATCACATCCAAGGGTCTGTCAAGGAATAACTGCAAACGAAGCAAACCCAAAATAGCTGCGTGCTAGCTGAGAGAATGCTTCCACTCAGTGATATTTGGTTGTTTTTAAACAAGGGTACTGTTCACAGGCATGACACACTAGAACTTAGACTGTTAAAAATACAGCACAGTCAAACAGCTGAAACGGCGCTGTTCTGTGGGGTAGCACCTCGTGCCTTCACAGTAACACTGACTGTCACTTACTGTGTTCTCCTTAGGCCAGGGGAGCCAGTTTCTTCTTCCTCTTGTTTTACAGAAGGGGGAGATGGTGCCTTATCTCCCTGGCTGACATGACAGTAAACATCAGAGCCTGAACTTGACGCACTTAATTTCAATCAGTCATTTACTAGAATGCCGTAAGAACAAGAATTAAAGCTGGTCAGGCAGGCAGTGCTTTATACAATGATCTAATCAGATCTCATTAGGAGAGAACAGGAAATTTCTCTTCCTCCTCAGGCACAATTTTACCAACCTACATTTTGAGCTAGGACTCTAGAGCTGACAGATCTGCTAGAAGTAAGAGAAAACCTGGCTACACTGAGGTCAATGGGCATACTGCAACAGATTTTTCTAAGGCCACAATCTCACTCTAATAATAAAACCATATACAAGGAAAGTAAAATAACAGCACCAGTGATATTACTTCCATCTTCTCAGTGGCCTGGAGAGCTGTAACTCCATATTCATAAAGCGACTCAAGAGCCTTTGACTCAGCTAGTGTGCTATGAAAGCACAAGATAATATGCCACCTATTCTCTACATGGGAATGTTATGCTGATCCAATTCCCTTTCTTCTATTTCAGAAAACAATGTCACGTAAGACAGCTGAACCTCTCTCAAACACACAAGACAATACTGCAGTTGGTGTGTGAACACAAATTATCTGGGTATACAAGGTTTATGATTTCCAAAGACCGCACCATGATGAGCCAGTGCTTCCCAAGAGAGGGACAAAACACAAAGGAAAGAGTCAAGCTTTGAAAAGAAAGCTGCTTCTGCAAGCCATGACAGAAATAAAGACCATGGGATGGACCAATGGGGAGAAGCTGGCTGGTTGTTTGAGCACACACTGAAAGGTGGCAAGAAAAGGACACAGTGGGTAAGTCAAGGGGGTTCTCTGCACAACACGGTAGGTGAGAAGATGAAAGCAAGGGCAACCAATAATTCAGAAAAATTGTAATTCTCTCTATTGTAAGCATCAGCTGCTGTTGCAGCTGGGACTTACTGCTCTATAAAAGATTAAGGTAGCTCAAAAGCCACTGGGATCTATGTGTTTGCATAATGCCTTCTCTCACACAACATACACCAGGATGGCCCCTCCTTACCGTCTGGAGCATTTTAAAGTAATGATAGCACTTTCCAATAATCACATTTCAGAGAGCGGAGGGGTCCACCTTCCTGCATCTGCTTGGTGCGAAGCTACTCTGGAACCTGAACCAAGCACATAGGGTGAACAGAGGCCAAAAATTCATGTCAGTGGTCTGAAAGTCATCTCTGCATCACCAGATAGGAAGGGAGAAAGCAGCCACCTTCTACTGCAGCTGAGAGATGTAGAATTAAGCAGCATGTGCTAGCTTAAAAAAAACAAACCAAACCCCCACACAAAAAAAAGCAGCAGAATGCCCGGCCTGTTTCAGTGTAGGCAAACGTGAGCTGCTGGAAAGTGGCGTGAGTATGTGCCTGGAATAAGCCGTGGAGTCTCACAATCAGCACTAACTTCAGCGACACAACTAGAAATGCTGTCAGAAGCGATCCCTTGGCAGCTGCACCCTAACTACGCACCTGCCAGGAGGCCAGTGGCAAAACGTGAATCAGAAATGTGCTGCTGACATGGGGCAAAGGAGATGCATACAATAGATATGCAAACAGAAGCTATAGAGCACTTGGATTTGTTGAAAAACATGCAACGTGTTTTATGCTATGGAAATCAGGAGAGGCAATCCCTGTTGATGCTTTGGGAAAAGGATCTGGAAAAATGCAATGATCTACTATCACCAGAGTAAGCGTAGTGGATGTTTCCCATTACTGAAGCAAGGAGTGAAGACCATGAGTACTGCCCATCTCTTTTGCCTCCCCCTTAATTGTAATTTTCATTGTCAATATGGCTTGTTTGCACCAAGCCCATTTAATTTTGCGAAGGCTTTAACATCTCTAAATTACAAAACAAACATTTCTAAAACTGAAATGATCTATCATGTAGCAAGTGACATGCCGGATTCTCATTCTTTGCTCTTAAAGTACAATGTACAATTAAAGGACTGAGAGCCACACCACTCAAGATCCAAGGTACAAAGTACATCTACATTTATGTCTATACAAGTCACTTTTTCCTCTTGTTTCCCCATACCCAATAAATCAGAGATGATATATTTATGGAAGAGAGGCGTGAAGCAGCTTAGCAAAGATTACGTAAGCCAAACAGACCAGAAGCCACAAAAATACTGGAAAAGAGGCAACAAATAAAACTAAGCATAGATAACTGCTGCACAAAGTAGCATTTGCAGAAAGGAACAGTTTAAATGCTTCATATACACCACTCCGAATTAAATACATTACTCTCAAAGAAAATGAAGTGGTTATGTAGGCAGCAGAATGTAGGTATTTGTTGAGTATGCAGGAGCATTCAGAAAATCAGAGCTATTAAGCCGTGTTTAGAAGAGGAAAGACACATTGTCACTTTGGGTAAAGTATTCAATTTTGTTCACATCATTGCAGAAAGATACAAAAGACCAGGAAAAACTGTGGGAGAGGAGAGGTATGGAAGGGACTCCTAAAAAGCAAAAAAACACAAACACAAACCCTCAATGCAGTCAACTGAACAGAGAAACTACGACTGTAGCGTTAGGGGCAGCAGAAAGAAAAGGTAACAAGTGCTGCAGAGAAATAGCTGTGCACACTTGTTTACCCTTTCCCCAAATACAAGAATGTACTCAAAGGTCAGCAGCTGGTGGTCCACTGAGATGGAGGAGAACACAGATCTGCAGAGCAGTTTACCTGGAGCATTCTGCAAGCAGGGTTCATGAAAAAATGAGGCTCATTTGACCAAGTCTAATAACTGCAACTCAAATTCAAGTTTGCAATCTTCCTGTTGCATCTGATGATGACATGAAATAGGAAGACCCCTGACCCGCAGAAGTACTGGGGTATAGGCACTGAGCTATTCTGGATATACACAGAAGAGAAGGAAGAAGTGCGTGTTTTCTGCTTGAATATGGAAAACAGATAGATGGCCTCCTTCATTTCTAATCTAGAAATTTCTGTTTTAAGGGATTGAGAAGACCCAGAAAACTACAAACCAGCAGTTAGGGTTAGAAAGTTTGTTTCCAATTGAAAATTCACCTGAATTCCGCCCCCCCCCCAGCATGCTATGTTTTCTAGTGATGTTTGGTGAACACATTTCACACAAGAAGCAAGGCTTCCATTAACAGAGTTTGATCCATCCTCCAGCTAAATATTTTCTGAGGTGCTAAACACTGCTGATTTCTCTGCTGGCTTGCCTTCAGCCTGCAAGTTTCTTCTCAGAAGGAAGCAGAGCCAGCTGATGACAGAAATACATATGATCTCAAAACAGAAAGGCAAGAGGCTCCTAAATAAACTTGTTTATTTCCAGTCTCTCAGCAACAGAGGCCTGGATTTTAAAATAAAGGCAAAAAACTGTAAAGCACAGTCCATACATGGCCAAAAAAGAATATGTTTAAGGAAGAAAAAAAAAAATAATCTACTTCTGGTGACGCTTCAGAAGGCCAGATCTGATGCAATGGATTAAAGACCAGCAGTACTAAAGAGTACCTGCACCCACAACACCCAGGCACAGGAATGGATTCTTTGTTAAAGCTGGGCTGTAAATTTGACACACTTAGAATCCGAATTCCCATTAGATAATAAATAATGTGAAAGCAGGTACCCCACGTCTAAACCCAGAGCTTTAAATTATTTGACAGTGCCCCTTTAACTACAAAATCTCAGTCTGCTTCTAAAGGTAAAAACGTAGCTCTAAGCTCGCCAGGAAATGTCATAGCTTCATAAATTCCATGAACAAACCTTCTATTCTTGCATTTCCAGCAGAATTATTACATCTATCAGCCACAGATGAATGTATCAATTTATCTTAATTTCTGAAAATACACTGAGCCTCTTTCAGTTAAAACTTCATTTTTCTGTTGCACAATGAAAGAAAAAAGGGGGTCTTTGCAGAGATTAATTAAAGCAAATTTATCCCTCCATAAATTACCATCTCTGGACTGCAATAAAACACAGTGTGCTTCAGAGAGGATAAGCAAACAGATGAATGAAGTAGTCTTATTTCCTGCAGATCAAGCAGTGTGACTGTCTGCTGTGGCATTGGAGACAAAGGGCTTGCCCAGCCACTGTCATCACTCTTGGAAACCAGCATTTTCAAAAAGGGCCAAGGAAAAGAGGCTGAATACTGCCACTGCCCCTCCTGCAGAGGATGACATTGTTACACAATTTCATTACATGCAACACAAAGAATAAATGGCTCCAACTGTAATGACATCTCCAAAGCGGGTGCTCCCTGCTCCTCCCTTCCTGCTTCCATTGCAGAGGACAAGGGACCTCCAATGTGACTTTATTACTTAGGGTTCTCTTGTGAGCAAACAATGAAAGAAAATACATCACCTTGAGAACAATGCCTTTTCTTGCATTGTTTGCCGTACAGTAGGACAATATGTATGCATGGCAATATGTCTTGCTGAATATAGTTTGATATGCCTTTTAATTGCATAGCGGCATCAAGAATTAGGAATCTGTTTTGTGAGGATCAGCCATGACTTGTTTGTTGGGGAGACAGATGAGGAATTTTAGCTGCCAAAGCTAAACCATGCACTACGTTAGCATCGCTACCATCTTCTAGCCTCGTGCTGAGGCCAACTAGCTTAGGTCAGTTGCATCCAGACACCTATGAGATTATGATATTCAACCTCTGAAAGAGAAACCATGTGGTGACTCAAATAGAGTTTAACGCACAAAACTTTACTCAATTCACTCCAGGATACCGAAAGGATTCCCACCACTGAAGAGAAGAATAGCCACCTGCCTTCAGTGGTCTGGGTTTCCTAGAATGGATTTCAGTGCAATATTCCCAGACAGCACAGGTACCAGCAGTCTCCGTGGGTCACAGTTACTTGTTACTCGTAGTATGCATTTTTGGTCAGCTGGCTAACTCATTTTAAAGCCCTCAACTGAACAGTTTGCAGTAAGTAACAGAATTGTCCCCAAGCCAGGCAGATAATGATCTGAAGTCATTGCCAGCAACAGCGTTATTATTCGAATTGCTGAGGATTTTTTACAGGGTAATTAAAAGTCTCTGTTCCTTGCAGCCAGGCATCAGATGGATTAACTACATACAGTAAGTTACTCTCATCTCTGGGAACTCAAGCTGAGGACTGAGATACTCAACTGGGCAAACACTGAGATGCCTGAATTCTCCTGCCCTCAAGAAGGAGAGTATTTCACCTTCTTGCCAGGGTGAGTACTAAGAAGCCTAACAG
>NW_009650172.1:2361251-2377731 GCF_000708025.1 Charadrius vociferus | reverse complement strand
AAGAGTGCATGCATGTGAAGCTGTGACCACAGAACGGGGGACACCCCAGCTAATCATGCTCCAAAACGGACCCTCACAAATGACTTGTCACATCATCGCTGTTTCTTCTGCGTACTATCTTACTACTCCCAGCTCTTTCACCTTTGGTCACACGCAAAAGCAAGGACAAGATACATCATTCACATTCTGCGCCTCAGAACAATTCTTACTTTTCAAAACAAAAGTAATTTCCAGAGAACATAGCTCACCTTAAAGGATATTTCATACTGCTCTCCTCCCCATATCTCCAGACCTGCATCATACCCTCCCAGCTCCCAGAACCACTTTCTATCGACTGCAAACAGTCCTCCAGCCATTACAGGAGACCTTAAGGAAAAACCAGACTCCATATTACAAACACATTCAAAGATACAGATCTCTAGCTAAACATTTAAAAAACAAAGCAAGAGTTGACAAATATTCTTCTCACCGCCCAGTATTCCCAGTGCCTTTGCAGCCCTGTCGGAGCATCAAACAGTTGGTTTTGCATTATCTACTAATTTCCCACTTGCAAATGAGGAGGACCAGACTAGGCTCCCTTCAGAACCAGTCAATGCCTCTCCTCTAAACAGACAAAGAGTTCACATTAAGTGACAGGACATAACCTCTCCCAGAGGGACCCATATGCTGCACATGTGGTGCTCTTTGTCTCAGTAGTATGATCAAGTCACTGAGCATGACCTCAAAAGGTGTTTTGTTCGCTTATTTTTTTTTAACACCGCAGAAGTATAAAGGACAGAACTGTCTTAATGTTGGCAAGCACAGCAGCAGCAGAACATAACTTGATCACAGATTTACTTCTGCAATGCGCTGCAATCATCAAAATTGCTGTAATTATTCTGCTAGGTTTTCTCCCCACACCTGGGAACAACATAAGCTGCCATTGGTTTGTTGGTTTTGGCAGAGCATTAGGGATACTAAGTTATGTTTGAAAGATCTCAGTAATAAATGACCACATTGAATGTTACACATTACAGTTTTAAACGAAATGTTAACTTCTGCAGGAATTAAGGTGACAAAAAATAGCAATGAAAAGGAGAATGTTCACAGCTACCACACAATGCATTTCTTTAAAACCAACAAAGCAAACAGCTGCCAAAAAGCAAGTAGCTTAACACCAGCTTCTGACTTTTACTACACTGAGGTGTAAACCAACCCTGTAATAGGGTGTTATTTTGTCAGCCAGCTCTCAGCACGCTGTATTTCAGTAACTTACTCAAAGGGATCACTGGGATCAAGTTTCTGTAACTCAGGAGGAATAGGGATCCTCTTGTAATACATCTCCCAGTCAAATGCACCTCGCATTGCGTCTCCAGCCTGAGTCTCATATCCAAAGTGGTCATGATCAATGACATCAATCATAGGGCAAACGATAGTCTTGCGGTTTCGGGCAATGCGATCTGAAGATTGGAGAAACATGTTAGAAAACCTGCACCAGTTGGTTTCTTTCACCATGAAATTACAGAAAAGAGCATCAAAATATGAAGTTGTCCAAGAACGACATAGCTTTCTTCCAGTTCATCCTTTTTCAGGCAGATGCTCCAATTTATATCAGATTATATGGTATTTCTGCAATAATTGATATATTAAAGCTAGAAATATTGACATAAAACCACCACGCACTCATGCTACAGCAACCACCACCCAGACGCAGAATAGAAAGGCACAGCCACACTACCACGGGTACCTAAACCGCCAGGCTAAAAACAGACAATCTTGTCCTTAGTGAACAGTCCTCGTTTTAACAAGTGACCGAGATGCGAACCCTTTCTGCTCTGATTCAAAGCCAGGGCAATAACCCATTGTACCACCTAGCTTTAATTGCTATGCCAGATTCTGGCAGGAAGCGATTCAGACTAATGGCATAACTACTCTCAGCAGGCTCAAGAAATGCAAGTGTACCTCCTCCCCTCAACCTTTTCTACCAACCAAATAATACAAGACAGGATTAATTCCTGCATAAACATCTGGAACTTCTTAAATACTTTATTACTGAGATGGTCTCCTGTTGGAAGTTAACTTTCAGAGCAGAGGCGACAAATGATGTTTCAGCTTCCAATGCACGTCTAACAGAAATCCTTTCTATGCTTTAAAATTAAAGCATGCTCTACGTGTTCTCATTTAAATGGCATTTGAGCTAATTCCGTCCTCCCTCCCCAGGGCTCATGAAGCTGCAAATGTTTTACACTACCGCCAGATACAAATTGTAGTGAAAGCAACAGTATTACCATCCAGCAATCCTGCTGACAAATCTGACTAGTTTTTCTTAAACCTCTGCTTGACTATTGTTGCCACAATTTATTTGACAAAGTCACACCTTAGAGAGAGCTTTGACAGGTCACTTGCAATAGGATTGTAAAGGAGTTTGGTACTGGCCAGAGGGATACAGGTACCAGAAACAGAAGGCACTGTCATTTCAATTAGTCATCCTTGAAAAGAACTGACATTGTAAAACTGATGCCTCCTTAAAGACAAAGCACTGCCTTGGAAAGGACTGCACGTGTTCTACAAAGACATACTGGCAGCTGTCATTCACAAGAAGCATTCTGAACAGGCTTGCAGACTGTGAAGTTAAACATAGTTATATAGGAGAAAAACAAACCCTAAAAGCTACTTGAAACCGCTATGCAAAGGTCTTTTCTGTACCATAAAGCTATTCCTCTTTGCAAGCTGCTGAATGGCCATACGATAGTTTGCTCATCTAGCAAGCTGTAAATTATTTTAGATTTAATTTAGTGAGGAAACAGAAGAATATGATCTCTGTTCTTTAATTAAGCAAAGCATATGATAGGGTTATTGTACAGTGCAGGACTCTAGAACAAAAAAAAATTCTTGTATTAAAGGCTACAAGTTGCCAACAATTCACCTGGAAGTTGTGGTTGGTTGTTTTGTTTTTGGTTTTTTTTTTGTTCTCCTTTCAAAAACATTTCATCTGCCTTTTATCCACTTATAGCACTAGAGGAAAGCAGAAGGTGGAAATAAAACAAATTCAACACCAACATCTGTTGCCAGCTCTTTAGCAGTTCAGTCTTCAGCCACGTACAACACCACACACTTACCTAACAGCGGTGGCAGCCAGTTCACATTGGCCTCGCAATGGGAATCCAAGAAGGTGATGACATCCCCTATCGCCACAGAGGCCCCCAGCATTCGAGTTCTTATCAGCCCTTCTCTCTTTTTGGTTCGAAGGATTCTTACGTTTGGGAACTGGGCCATGTAATCTTCCAGGCGTTTCTTCAGGTGTTCTGTATGAAAATGAGAAATTTAAACGCTGTAACAACTTATTTCTTAAAAATGCAGTTCCTGTCTTTGGAAGTAGGTCCTAAACAGTAAACAAATGCAATAACAGGAAAAAGGAAATAAGAATAATTTTGTTTATTCAGCAAAAAGCCTAGTGAAACATCCTCCAAGCTGGCAAGGCAGGCATAGCCACTATGTATATTTGGATGGCTACATAAAATGCTTATCAGGCAAGGTATTTGCATATAAATATGGAAATATTTAAGCTACCAAATATGGACTGGAGCCACATCTGAATTAGCACAGACAGTTGTGGTCACTACGATTAACAAGAATTCAAACTGAAAAGCTGCAGAAAAAGATTACTAAGTGATCAAAACAACAGATAGCTTGTTTAGATCCGGAAATAAAAAGCTTGGTCTACATAAAGAGTGAGGGACACACAGCTGTCTTTACATCAGAGTGAAGCACCAAAGGAAAACCTAAAAATAGGCTAAGAACTGGTGCTGGCCTAATCACCAATGGGTTGATCTTTAGGCATCTGAAGTTTTGACTTACTTGACAGCAAACCCCATTCACAGCGTGCCAGGGACTGTTCATTAATACACTGTACTATCCACTGCCATCAGCAACCAATCAAGGAAATTAGCCTCGTTAGGCAAAAGCTAGTTTGTCAAATCTAAGCAATTAACTAATCTTAAAATCTCACACAACAAAACTCAAACAGAGGCAATCATTCAAATACAAATAACCTCACAGGTTTATTTGCCTTGACTTTAGGGAACACATCCACTCCATTCTGTACAGCAGAGTCGTCCTTGGCTTCCAAAGCAGGCATGAAAGGCAGAGGCTGAAAAGGCCGACAGTGTGAAAGCGCCCCCGAACAGGGCACCAGGGAAGCCTGGTATTGGAATAGCTCTCTAAAAAGAGCAAAGGAACAAATAAACTTAACTAAGTTATAAGCTCTTTCCCGTGGTGCTGACCCAGCAATTGTGCTTCAGGGTTTTAGCTACTGGAGATAAAAAATGGGCAAAATCCCTATGACTAACAGACATTCTGCACCTTCTCTTTGAAGCAGCCATCACCTGCCTTCCTTCAAAGATCACCCAAATCAACTTCTTTGCTTTAGAGGTATTCCTAGCAAGCTCTTTGCCCTTTTCAAAGCTTTATTTAACATTCTCCAGGACTTTCTGCTCACAAATGCATTTTTGTGTTTTGCCTGACAAGTCTAATTGTCCCACAATATCTACATAGGTTTCCCTGCTCAATAGAGCCTTTAGTACTTCTTGCTGTCTAGCACGCTTTTCCCTCATCCTTTTCAAGTCTCTTCTGAATAGATCCTCTCAAGCAACCAGAAATTTTGTCCACTCAATTATAGATTTTTCAAATAAGAGCCTTCCATAGAGACTGGGTATATTATTAGTGCAGCTGCCTTCCTCCTGAGGCAGTGGGTAGACCTAAAAAGACAAAAAAAAAAAAAAAAAAAAAGAGAAAGAAAAAGAAAAAAGAAAAGCTACCACCACTGTTAAACATCACAGCTCATCTCTTGCCATTGTTAGTTTATCATAAAAGATTAGTTCATTAGAAAAGAGAACAAACAATCCTCACTTCAAGCATAAATCAGTTGAGCCCAAGCCAGGAGGTACACCTTAGTGAATCTACCAAAGACAAAATACACAGGAGAGTGCCTGCTGGTGCTCATTATAATAAAGGATGTAACCATCACACAGAAGCTCTGGGTCCAATTCCCCTAACAGCAGCCACTGATACTGTAGCACTTACAAGATCAGACCCCACAATATTTATGTTATCTAGACCAGACCTACAAAGCACTGGAAAGTCTTAAAAAATCCAAAGATCCAAAACAATGAAAAAATCCCTATATAGACTTTCTGAAACTCTTTATTTTTCTAGAAACAAGAACATGAGACTGTGAAAGATCCCAGAGGTTTGTCTTCCATCTGTGTGCTGGTCATTTTACGTTTTGGCATAAAACCGAAAACCATAAAACCATTGGTTTGTTGTACAATTTCATCTGTGGAACCACCTGAAGGCAGCCTAACCAATCCCTCCAGGGGCATGAGCATGGCACAACTGAGCCTGCCACCAAGAAACACGAGCATGTTTTTGGATCTGGTCTCACACAGGAAGACACACACTATCAAGTGAACAAAAAGTCACTGAATTGGCCATATTTGTAGTGATGATGATGGCTGTTCTGCTACAGACTAACTGAAGACAGGTTGATTTATATCTATTAATGAACAGGCAGTTAAGAACGGAAAAGTTTCCCCATTTTTCTAGTGTAACAGGAGAAAAGAAGGCATAGGAGTCAGAGTTTTCTCAGGTAAGTACTCTGCAAAGAGACAGCAGGAACTCTAATCCGCTGACTTCCCATTCCATTCCCAAATGCTGGGTTTGGTTCTTGAGTGCTTCTTTACTGCATTTCCATAGTAAAAAAATACCAAAGCATTTCCAGCTTGCAGTGAGTAGCCTGCTCTATGCCGCATTAGTAAGAAATGTCTCATGCATTAGGAATCTTCTTATGTCTCTGACGGCTGGAAGAAGCAAGGCTTCTACAGGTACTCCATCAGCACCCATGTATTCTCACTGATGCAGGGAACACACGCACCAAGCAGGATGATGCTCAGATAAGCTGTTCCAAATTGCTGCAGAAAAATCCGCATTTTCCATGATTACTACATTTTATGAGGTTAAGACTTATGTACCATGAATTGCAAGTGCGCAGACGTCATTGTACCTTCCTTCCCTTATTAAAGAGTCACAGACTTCCAAGCAACCTCACAAACAATACACAAAACAGTGAAATGTACTTTTCAAAGACAAAGTTTTCTGATTTCCTTATCCCTGCACTATTCCTGCCACCTAGCCTGGCCTCCAGACACCCAGACAGAAAAATATTTATTTCAGTCTATTACAAATATTGTCACAATTAAGTCAATTTTTGCTTTTAAAAGAAAATCTCAAAAAACAAACAAGTGGCATTAACTGCTACAAAATTTTATGAGGCTTTAAAAAAATATATTATGGAATCTTGTCACACTGAGTAATTTTTATTACAAGGGCAATTTTCTTTAATGAAAGTTGTTAGGTGAACTGGATGGATTCCAATGGCTGCGCCTACTCTGGGCAAAGTAATACAGCCCAAACATATAAATGAGAGTAAGATTATCTGCAGATTAAAAACTAGGCTGGTAGCTTGCTAACAGACTTTGCAATAAACTTGATATACAGCGTATACATTAACAGTACCAGTCAAGAACTACTGCTTTCTTTATTTTGAGCTATAAATAAAACTGTGTGAAGATAGAGGAAAAGCTTCAACAGCAGCACTGCTTAACATAAGCAGTCCCAAAGCTTTCCAAAATAAGACTTTTTTTCCCTAGGTCAAATTCCTGTGGTGGTCTTACTGCACTTCTTCCTTCTGGCTTCACCATCCAAGTGGAGCTGCCCTCAGATGTCTTTCATCTGGTGACCACCTGTAGCATGGCAAGGACTTTCCAAGATAGGAATTTCTTATGTCCAGCTGAGTTTCCATTCCAGCCACTGCATGCCTGCCACTTGAACAGGCACCTGAGAAACATTACAACTTCAAACCAAACAAATACAGAAACCAAAGGAGGCCAGAGGAGCCCAAGGATTATCTTTTTTTAGAGCTTACAGAGGAAAACGTATGAGAAACAAGGCAACTCTGACATGGATCTGCAGCACTGGAACAGCTTAAATGGCACTGCAGTTGTAAGGTCCATGGGACTTATTTGTTCAAGTCAAAGCAGAAGTTACCTCAATAGATCCCCTCACGGCAACCCACGCAGCCTCTCTCCACTCGGCAGTGCCCGGACCATCCCTGTCTCCTTCACATCCTGTTGGCTCAGCCGTATCGTCACTGAGGCTCGAGCAAAATCACCAACTGGTCAGAGTCAAATCAATTCAAAAATAGTCTACAAACCTAGTCATTTTCCCGCAGAAATCAGTAGAAGACACCCAGCAATTCTCAAGTTTCTAACATGTTTTTAAATAACGTCTTGCCTGTGTGCTTTAAGTTCAACAGCTATTTCTCACAACAGCAGCTCTGCAGGACAAAGGAACCTCATTCCCCTGAGCTCCCACAGCTCAGCTTCGCAGACAGCAGCACGCCATTGTAGTCACACCACTCACAGAAGAAGCCTGGTCTGGTTTGTGTCCTTTTCCTTCCCCCAAATCACAGACCAAGACTTGAAGCACTTGCTTCGCAGTAACTGCATATGGGGTGGTTTACCTTCCCCATAGACACCCTACAAAACCCACCGCTACACGCAACTAGTGCATGCCTCCCTCACTAGGCAAACCAGACACACGTACTACGCTGCTTCCCCGTAGGTTGGGCAAGTTAAAGAACAGTAGTTGCATCAGGCCTGCTGAGAACTTGAGAGTTTGTTTTGATTTTAAGCACGAGATGCTGCTTAAAAGACATGGAGCTGATGACTCAGGTCATTCTCTCCTGAGCTGCAAAGATGGGTGCTGTTCTAAGGACATCACTGGGCTTTTCTAGAGCAGATTCATGGTCTGGTAGCACTTTGTGACTCTCCAGAGCTCAAATGATTAAGACGACCTCCACCCCTGACTGCAGGGAATTGTGGGCAGCTGTGACTGAGAGGTGCTCAACACACATTTGCTTTCTGTACTTCGAAGGATTCAGGTTGAACATTTTGAATAATGTGGCCATTGCTCAGGCTTTTGAGCTGTAAAGGTCATTAATTGATCCCAGGGCTGAAAAGACGGTGGATTTTTTCAGTCCCATCCCACAAAACCTTTATTTTCACAGATGTTTGAACTCAAAGGAGCTGCAAGCAAACTCATTACTTTCACTCAGGCAAAGTGTCCTCTGCAGAAGGGCAGGGTAAGGCTGTTGGGACTCAACACAGTTTGTTTGGCAATAACATGGTTAGCATAAAGTCTTTTTATATATGTTCCTGTAACATCTCTGCAGTATTCTGCAGGGAAAGGAGTACCAACATTTGTGATCTTGGGCTAGAAAAAAAATTAACTCATTTTAAGTACCAGTCAGGACTTGAAACTATGATACAGATTTACATCTAGAGAAATAATTAGCAGGGAAACATTTCTCCTGTCCTACTAGTGCAACATTTCATGTTCATGTGTTACTTTAGGCCCTACTAGCTTTGGTTCCGGAATTTTACACTGTATAGCTCATCTGCAACTCTAGTGTCCTTGCTCGTATGAGTACTATGAACCCGGTCCAGAACAAGCAGCACTGCAGAAATCAGAAACATTCCCAGTCAACTTCCTGCGTTACCATCAGTGAAACTGTAGTTCCCTCTGCCATACAGTATCCTGCCTCCACCTCCTGCCAAGGTGCTTTGCTTCAGTTTACACACAGAATGGTGAAGATATGAAGATGGGAGAGCCATTGCACTCTGAAATTCAGGGAACTTCCCCTCCTGCTGAAGGGCACAGGAGGAGAGGACCGGGGGATCTGCAGAACTCCCTTTTAAGCAGACAGGGCTGGTTTCCCTTCCCTGCAGGTTACTTTGGCTAGTTTCCAACCACCAAAACCTGAAGTGCAACCGCTCATCTGGCATTTGTTTACAGGTTATCCCAGCCTCCCATCCCTACGCTCCCACACGCAGACATGCTTGTTTAAGATTACAAATTAATCCATTCGTCTTTACTTAGATACTTGGCCCTAACATGCTGTTTAACAATTTAAGAACGAATTATACTTCTCCTGAATCTATCACAATGTGCAAGCCAGGCCTCCCTGAAATAGAAAGCTCTACATCACTGAAATTAACTTCTCTCCCTGTTTTGGTGCAGATGAGTAATCCTTTTGAATAGCAAAATGTGCTGTTACCCAAACAGGCAGCACTTACACTAGTTTTAATTTTCTTTCAATGTTTTCACCCTCTGATCACTGAAGTCAGTTGGAAGGATAATAAACTGATTTAATAAATTGTACTATGAACACCAGTCCAAATAATAGCGAACTGATTAAGCTGATCACAGCCTCCCAAGCTGAATCTTCTTACCAACAAAGAAGAAAAGGCCTGGAAAGGAAGAAAATTAATATCTGTTGCTTCACTGATTACTGTTCAGTAGTAGACTCTTAAACGGGAGGGGGCCCAGTTTCCACTGCCCATTCTGCATCAGTGTTGGGTCACAGCACGTCTTTACAAACAAAACCTGGGGCTGGGGGGGAGAGGGTTGCTGCGCATGGGACAACAGCCAAACGTGTACCACCTCACTTGCTAATATAGCAGTCATCACTGTTTAGGTTGTAACAAAGATTAAAAGAATTAGGTTTCTGGAAATCCTACTGGCTTTGTTTTCTTTCTAAATGTTTTAAAACTAAGCTTCCATTTTAGGTACAATAAAGTACACAAAAGTAGAAGCGTGAGACCTAAGAAATAAGCCAGACTGCAAGTTGCTGGGGCAAAAAGCACTTGTGCGAGGCTGTGCTGTGTGCTTCGATAAAGTGAAGTGCGTGAACTTCTGCTGTCTTCCCTGTATCATCAATTACTTCTGAATTTGCAAAGGCAACTTGCTCATACCCTCCTCCACCCTACAGCAGACAGCCGAACCCTGCTCAGTTATGGCTTCAGGAGATACTAGTACTGAACGCAGAGACAAAGGTGTAATCTTAAAATGAGAAAATTCACATTTACTGGTATTAGCATATAAATACACCCAGACCCTAGGGAAAGTTTAGTAGGCTGCATTTCCAAGCAGGGAAATACACATGGAATAATCACCTTTGCTTCAGCATAACCTCTTAATCTCTCAGGCAAGTTTCATTTGTAAAGGAAGTCTATTCCAACTGTTTCTTCCTGAGGGAATCCAGAAAAATCCACTTACTCATCCTTCCTTCATGCTGTAAGGTTTAAGCACCTTTTGTTCGTTAGAAGCAGTGAAATCAGCCTGTGGTGTGTGCATCAGTTCTTAAGTCCTGCATACTGACTCCCTGGTCAACCCGCAATATCAATTTTTCTTCTTCTGCCACAACCCATCTTTCCCAGGAGGAACAGTCATTCTCATTAGTTTACTCTTCTCCCTTCTCATTTCATTAAATATGTATCAAGATTAAAGCACCCACTTAGGTTTTTTCCTCTTCCGTTGACTACATTTGATCTAAAGAGGTGATTTTGTGACTCTCAGTCATTTCCTTGTTGATTGCTTTCAACATCAGAGAGAACGTTTTGCTGACATACAACGTAGATAGCTGCAGTTTTTGGCCTGTGTAGCCTTTGTAGCAGCTGAAACAGGACTGAACTCCTTGCAGCACACTTAATATTCAGCTCAAGTTTGATGTAGCCATGGTGACTAGCAGGAAGGGTATTACTGTCCCAAATACTGCCTTCAAACCAGGGAATCTGTGCCCTCATCTTAAGGCCAAATAAGTGGTTTTGATTATCCAGTTGTTTAACCAAGTGAGTGCCTGCACTCCTGCTCAAGGCCAACACGCTTCTACTAAATTGATAAACACTGTATGGGCGGGTAAAAACCCTGAAAAAAAATTTAAGACAAGCCACCACACCAGTGGCATCACCACTTCCAGCAGTCCGAGGCTAATAGACACACCACACACTGGTTCAGGATCCTGCGAATTTATACTCCACTTTTCGTACTAGAGTTAAAAATCGTGAGAGACCAGCTTAGTCTTTAATCGCCTGTGATCTACATCATCGACTGTTTTCTGAGCACTGGAAAGACAAGCAGGGGTGCAAAAGCATTTCAGAGGTTTGCTCATAAGACTGAGCCAACCCAATTGAACATGACACCTCTGTAAACCGCAGGCTTCAGAACAGAGCGGGTGCACAGGGACCGAGTCAGAACAAGCTGCTGTGCTAGATGGGTTAGCTGCATCTGCTTCTGGCAAGCATGTTAGTATGCATTCACTGTTGATAGCGACATCCTGGATAGTATATCATGAGATGAACCTAAAGCCTATGACCAACAGCAAGACTTGCCATCATTTGGGGAGATGCAGGCACATGAAGCGTTAAGACATTTCATGCTGAAACATTTTGGAATAGATCAAAGTTGTGAGATTAAAGCCTTAAAAAGTCACTGAGTTTTGCTGGGGAAAAAAAGCAAAAAATAATAAAAAAAACCCACCAACCCCAAACAAACCAATCCTCAGAGATTCAGCTTTGCCTTTATCAGCAGTATTCATGTACAAAGAACTTCATGGCCTGAAAGTATTTGCTCTGTGCAAACCAACAAAAAGGGAAAATTTTCAGAAAGAGCACAAGAATTAACAGAAAACTCTACTTCGGACTTTTGTCTTGTTAGAGAATACGCCATTAGGTTCAAGATGTAACCCACTTGAAAGTTGCTTTGATTTGGTAGGAATGCATCCCTTTGGAGTCCAAAGGCTTTGATCTCAAATGTCTAAGTGAGAAAGAACAACTATGCTGCCTAAAATTAATAGCACAGACCTACAAAATTTTTGCTGTGGGGTTGCAGCCAAATGGAATATCAGAAAATTGATAATCCTTCACCCCTACAATAATGCTTATACGTTAATCACCATGAATGATAAAGCAAAAACATGTTTGTCTTGTAGTCTGTATGTCAGAACAGAAAACAAAGTATTTGGCAATGGAAAAAATTAGCAGTACAGCTGCAGGGAAAATACAGATACATTTGACTGAAAGTAACAAACTCTGGCATGTCAGAAGTATATTTTACAAACTCACACTTTACTCTTCTTCTAGACCTCTTTGCCATCAGTTCCAAATGCTCTTGTTTACTTTATTGGCAAGAAACGTAACTATCACAGTAAGTCAGTGACATCTGCCAGAAAGGTCAATAAATCTATTAAATCCTGAAGCACAAATCCAGGACTGTTCACAGCTGTACTGAAAACCAAAACTAAACCATCTCACAGACAATATTGTTCTCAACTGACACATTCATTTCAGCTGGATGACAGAGGGGAGACGGTAGTACCGGTAGCTGAAGGTACCCTGCTTTTACGTCTTGAGCCTTGGCTTCCGCTGTTCGGCAAGGTAAACTACTGTGTTCCACTGGAGACATCAATCCATACTTAGCTTGTGGGTAATAGGCAACAGTGGTCCTCACAACTTTTATGAATAGATGCTATAGTGAGAGAATGAGTATGGCATTTCTTCACTAAGAAAATATAACTGCAGTTAAAACTATATAGAAAAGGAATGTGTTTTAGATTATCCACTTTTATTTTTAAATTGCAGCAGCATTACCTTCCAATTTTCTCAAAGTGAAGAAGTTTCCACCTTTATCAAAGTCCATATGTAGGAACAGCTGCTTTGTCAATACCATCCAAAATGCTTGCTTAAATAGCAGAAACTATGATTACCAATAATAGACATCATAAATGAGTACTGGCAGAGGGTGTTTGAATCACATTTCTAATTAACTTGTATAGAGAAGCAGCTGTAAAACATTAAAATGCTGATTTCCACTGAAGCTGGCAGATATCTAGATTTTTGACTCCTAGTGAATGAGGACATGTACTTCAAGGTGAGGAGAATAAAATTCAAGCTGTTTTCCTGCAAACTTCCACTAATAGAAGCTACACAAATAGGGTTTCTTAGGAGCAAGCAATGCAGTTAGATTTCTTTAATGAGCTGTAATGGAAACTCTGCTCCTCAATTATTTATTTTTTTTTCAACTTTAGTTTGCCAGCCACTCTTCGCTACACAATAATTAGTTGAGAAAGAGGTCGTAGTAAACTGGACCATTTAACGCCACCTCATCTCCTTTCTAGAAGGATCCTTCAGCTGTAGCAACTGATCTGAAAGTAATAAATACAAGATGATGAAAAGTAAACTGGTTAGTTAATTTAGGCTGTCACAAAAAAAGCTGAAGTAAACAACTACAATGGGCCCTCAGGTCCCTTAAAACACTAGAGAATTTTTCTTAATACTCTCCAGCCATCGCCTAATGAACAATGCAGGTTTTAGATATCCCTTTATGAAGGGTATGTGCAAGTACAGAAATGGTGTTTAAAGACACATTAAAAATGAATCCTCAAAAAAGGAAAACAGAAAATTGAATCCCATCCAAGTTTCACAATGGATCCAAAGCAAGCTCTGTCACTAACAGCTCTCTGAAGTACCCCACACCCATAAGACACTGCCAGAAATGAAGAATAACAAATTACTCTTTTCATAAACCAGAATCGGACATCTGAAACAGGTTTTATTTTATTTCTCCACTTCATTTGGTGCTCACTGTTGAACAGAGTATTGGTGAGTTCACAAATTGACTCTTGCAGAGCAGAGCATTTATACTGGTGCTACCCGTGAGTCACAACGGAGTTTGGATAACAAACATCACATCTCGACTGTGGGTCACAACCACTTAAATGACTTTGAAGCCTTTTTCACTTTGTAATATTTGTGAATCAGTGATATTCACCAAAGCCAAGTCACTTTCTGTGTGGAAAAATGACATCAGTATTGGCTTCCATCAGAAGCATTTTAGTAGTGAAAGTCTTAGAACTTGACCGTAGCCCGAGAACTGCTCACTGTGACTTTATGCACCTGATAGTGTTAAACCACAAGACAAATGACCAGGCCCACAAAATGAGCATCATCAACAGCCTGGGATTTAATGAGATACTGATATCAAAATGAGTATGTTTCATGACAGAGAATTTCATTCTAATGAAAGTAAAGAGGACATTGCTTTTCTCAGACTTCCAAGTCTCTCCACCTAGAAGGACCAACCTTCTCCCCATTACACAAGGGAAGATCTCCCTGACAGTTACTTTAAAGCCGTTATTTATGAGAGTCTAAACAGACCAGAGATGGTTTGCAACGGATTCTAACAGAAAGGAAAAAAAATATCTCTATTCTGTGACTTAATTTACAACAAAAATATAAATCTTTTTATCAGTTGCTTGAGACAATAGTTACCACAACTTCTACAAGAGAAGTTACGTTGAAAGCAGCATTTAATAAAAGGTTGTGGAAAAGCACAGATGCTTAAGAAAAGCTTAGCTTTTTCTTTTTTTAAATACATTAAGGTAAAAAGCTTTAAAAGAATCATATTCAAAATTCAGTAAGAAAGACTGTCACCACTTTGTCCTAAGCACAGTCACTCCATAAAAACAGATGTACTAACCAGATTCACTTTAGCACATTTAAGAGGAGGGGAAAAAAAAAAAAAAAAAAGAAAAAAAAAAAAGAGAAAGACTTTTACAATGCGGGTGCCTAAAGATGAAAAGATAATCTCTTTAGCTGCATAAATCCTTTACTGTTCCATTTAAAGATCAAAAAGAATTCAAGTATTAAACCCTTTTCTATTTCAGATACTGAGAACATGATTTCTTTCAATTAAGGCTTGGCAGATGCGGTTAATGGAACAGAGTTGTATTTGCTACATACCTGATGTTGCACCAAGTGACGCATTAATCACCCCTTGCCTTCTCCCTTCAGTACACTACTTAGTGACTTCTGCCCTTCAGACCAAATTATGCCGCATGGTTCAGCCAAGCGGCCTCACCCACATTTGTTTTTCCATTCAGATTATCCCATAAGGCTACCTCCAGAATTACTTACCCTGCAATATATAAAGAGAGATTTTAAAAGTCACAGGGATTTACCCTAATGGGGAAAAAGAGGGATTTGGCTGTGGCTCCCTCTGACATTTGGTGGATGGACAGACTCCGAGGCTCGCCTGCCAGCAAACGTTCAAGCACGCTACAGGACGGTGCGGGGACAGCACAATGGGGCAAAGTAAAGGAAGGTGACCGGCCCTACATGAGGGGAGAGGGCAAACGAAGGGAAAAATATTGGTCAAAACCAAGGACTGAGATGACACCGCTTGGGGACAACACCCCTTGGACTGCTTCATTAAAAGGCCTAAAAGCCTCTTGCTGCCTTTCAAAGATGAGCAGTGGCCAGATGCCAGAGTCTGGGCTCATAATGCTTTGCTGTCTCCCAAATGTCAAAGAGCAGCTCTAACTCTTATTGCACAAAGCCCTGCTGAAAACACACAACTCAAAAGAGTGAGAAGAAGTGGCGGAAGAATAGGAAAAAAATAAAAACGGCTGAACAAATAAATCTTTTCAGGACTCCTAAATTGATAAAATTTTCATAAATTAAAATAAGGCTCAAGGAAACGGGGTAGTCTTGGAATAAAGACAAATCTGAAAACCAGAACCTCCCTAATCACCTTCCCAAGGGAAAATGAGATCCCATACACTTCACTTATAACAAAATTTTCTCCTCAAGATCAAATATAGCCAAGTATGCATGCCTCTTGGATAATCACATCCTAAAATATATCGTGTTTAATCTAAAAGCCAGAAGGTTGACTTTGCAAATGTCATTGTCATATGGGGTTAAATATATTCAAGTACTTCAGCTGAAACTGTTACTGCCTCCCAGTCACAGGTGCAGATTTTGACTCATTACTGCAAGAAGGACCTTAAGTCTTCATGTCTTGCCAGTGTACAGGCATACGATGCCGGAAGGCAGACAGCCCAGCTGGGTTAACACTTCCAGAACAATCCTGATGTTTGGAGACTTCCGTATTTTCAGTGCTGCCACGTTCAACTTTATTACAGTATCAACACAGTGCTTTGCATATAACTTGTGCTTTAGAGATGACTGATGCTGCGGTTCTCATTCTTCAACAAGGGACACTTGTTCTAAAACACTGTCACTTACACAAAAGTAGTATTAAAAATGAGTAAGAACAGGCTGTCAGTCAATATGCAAATAATTGAATGCTGAAACATGACTTATATATGAAATTTAAGCACTTAGCCACAATCACTGATTTGTGTCAAGTTAAGCCATAAAATAAGATACACCCAAAGTATTTGTGAACCACCTGTGTCCTGTACATTTTCCTCTCTGCACATAGCTAGCCCCAAGTATGCAGCAAGGTGTTTCTTTTAAACGACATTCAGCAATTAAGTCGCAGCTTTCTAGCACACAGTAAGTGTACAATGTCTTGAATAATTTTAAATTTTTCATTGCTGCAAAGGGTGAAAAGGTAAAAATCCTACCCTGTTTTACATTAAAGGAAGGGCTGAAAAATACATGATGCTAGTTTGTTCCAGATAAACATACTAATGCAAACAATTAGTTTAAGTTTTAGAGGCACTGGTGTTCCCTAGGGAGTTATACCTTTTGGTGACTTGACAAGGCAACTGGGGCATACAGGATGCTACTGAAGCCCA
>NW_009650172.1:2348662-2361233 GCF_000708025.1 Charadrius vociferus | reverse complement strand
CTTCCGATACGTTTGGATTCCCTCATTCTGAAGTTTTTCTTACCTATAAAAGGCATCTTGACTTTCAACACTGCTTCCCGTAACATTCTCATGGACAAACTAATGAAATCTGGGCTAGGTAAGCAGACTGCGAGGTGGACAGAAAACTAGCTGAGCTCTAATCAGCAGCACAAAGCTGAGCTGGGGGCCGGGACGGACACTAGCTGTGCATCCCAGGGGCCACTATCAGGGCTAATATCATTGCAAATCTTCATTTGAGACCTGGATGATGGGACCAAGTGCACCCTCAGGTTTGCAGATGATACAGGCCTGGGAGGCATAGTTGATGTGCCACTCAGAGGGACTTTAACAGATGGGAGACATGGGCTGACAGGAACCTCGTGAAGTTCAAAAAAGGGCAATGCAAATTCCCGTACCTGGGGTGGAGGTACCCATGCACCTGTACCGACTGGGGACCCAGCAGAAGAAAAGGAGCTCTGCCGAAAAGGAAGTGGGAGTCCTTGGGCACAAGTTGAAATACAGGAAATACTGCTTAAACAAAGATTTTTTTTCTCTCTCTCTTTTTTTTTTTTAAACTAAGTCACTGTAAGAGCGACTGAACAGCAGAACAGGTTCCTCAGAGACATTATAAAGCCTCCATCCTTGGAGATTTTCAAAACATGAGTGAATAAGATCAAGAAATCTGCTGTAGCTGAGCAGAGGGGTAGGCTTAGATGATCTCCAGACACCCTTTCCAACCTCAACTATTTGTGATTCTGTACATGTTCCAGTCCAGCCTCCACCTGAAAGAGATCTCTTCTCCAAAACAGAGAGAGTTTGACTTCTGCCTTTCACTCAATAGTAATATATACTTGATGTTCCACTGCTATGCAGAGCTACCAAATATGTAACAGGTAAAAAGCAAAGAACATTTAGACTAGCATTCCAAAAAACGAAAATGTGGCATCCTTTGCCCTCTGTTCCTTCAGCTTAAGGCTGTTCATTTACCTAGCGAGAGACAGAGGACAGCTTTACGTTTGTTCATGCAAACATAGAGTCAGCTTATACAGCAGAGGTCTCCAGAAGCTACAAGAATTAGACAGACCAACAATCCATTTTGTACAAGACAGACACTAGAGATGAACGGCTTGATTTCTTACAACCACAGCCAGATTCAGATTCTAGGTCTAGGGACTGAAGCGGACCCTGAAGAATCCTGAACTGGCTGTCTGTTATTCGGTGCCTGCTGTCAATAATAAAATGCCATCAGAGCCAACACAAAAATGTGCAGTGTTACAAACTGACCTGCATTTCAACTTTTCTTCCCTTCCTCCCATTTCTATGATATAATAGAACCCACTTACCACTCAGCAGCATTGTAATTAAATAATCAAAAAGCAAACAAATTTCACATCTGACAGTCCCCAGGAGAAAACCGATATACATGAAAAAAGCATTTTAGTTTACTTACGGCCATTCTTGTAACAAGAAGCTCAGAGGGATATAATTAGTACCCTGCAAGCCAGCATATGAAAAGGCTTAATTTAACTGAGATCAGAACTACAGAATAGCTACAGAAATTAAAAGTGGAGCCACAAATCCACACAGGACTGCCACAGCTAAGCGTTTTTATGATCAGGAATTCTAAAGTCATAATTCACATGTATTGCATTCTGATTTCTGCTTATCCAGAAGGGTAGGTGTTATTTTGGACCACCCTGAAATAGCTGAGGTTAATCCAAGGAGGTCAGTCTGTGGGTCTTTAGCGGTTCTCAGCAGCGTGCAGGAAGAGGCAGACAATGCCGGGCAGGTCAATTCTTATTCTCCAACAATAGTCTGCTGAATTGGTGCCTCCCTCTTCAATAACACCTATATTCTTCTGCACATTAAATCCCTACAATTATTTCGAAATGCTTATAGTCAGGAGAAGAAAGTTCTTATATCACAGACATCCCAACTAAGTTTGTGGGTGAAAAAAGCACAAGCCATCATAGTCTTACTGGGAATGTTAGACTGATACTAGAGACTACTATTAGAGAAAGTAGAAAATAAGCTCCACAATATTTACTCTTTTGTGACCAATGGCACATGCTGGAAAGCAGCTTCTTTTAAGCTAAGCCAACCTAACATGGGAATCCCCACAAAGAAAGATTCAAGTGTCAGCAAAGACAGCTGCTGGAAGTGATAACATGGACCGCACCTCAAGGCAAACTGGATGCTACCACTGTACTGCATTAGACCGATCCCACCTACAGGTAGCCTTTCCCAGAGCACTGTGGCTCAGGTGGAATCCAGCACTAAATTTCTTTGAAGCAAGACTAGATTTCGATAATTTATATTATACTACAGGCATGCAAAAAAAAAAAAAAAATCCAGACGGAAAGTTGTTCCAGCACATTTTGATTTTTCAAATACAAAGCATAGGAAACATTTAAAAAACGCAACTCGTAAAGCTTTTGCTGCTCACTGTTAAGATTTGCTGTCATCAGGACAGCCTTTTTCAGTTGAAAAATGTTTATTACTAAAGGTCACAGAATTGTCTCTCTCAAACAAATTAAGAAATAAATGGCTGTTGACACTTCCAGATGATGATTCATCTGTGCGAGAGCTCCAATAATGCAAAGCAACACAGCCGCCTCTCAGGTATGCTGCAGACCACAGCAGCTACCAACTAACCCAAAAATCTGTCTTCACTCTCCTATCACTCTGTTAGCCAACTTCTCAACCCTCTTCGTAGTTGCACCAAAAATTCCTTACTCTCAAACTTAAAAACAGATGAAAAACATATGAAAGTAACATCTGTTAGAAAAGATACTGGTGTGCGCAGTAGCCACGTTTCCATACTTACTATTTCTATTATTATCGAAGTCCTCTTTACTTCATGTGAAGCAAAGATTCTCCATGTATGACAGACACAGATGAAAGAGGCTGACGGATTAGCACTAACATCACCACCCACAGAAACTAGTGCAATAGCAGAATGAGAGCGCAACGCTAACAGAACCTCAAGGGCAGCTCAGCAAAGCCCAGTACGTTTAACCCCAACACAGGTCAATACACAAGAAATGCTAGCAAGGGGGAGATAGTCTCCTTGCCAGGGAAGGCCAAGTTCTTGAAGGTTAGTCTTTTTAAAGAGTTATTAAAGTGCTAGAGGTCTGTTTAGACAACCCTCAAATGAAATGCCAGCACAAGGTACAGGAGAGTATATCTGATATTTTATCTTGTCAGGGTAACCTCTCGATAAAAAAAATTAATAATAGATTTTTATTGAGCGATTATCCTTTTCATCTTTTGCTTTTCACTGGAGTTTATGATGACTATTTGCTGATCTCTTTGGGGAAGAAGCTGACATTTACTGTTCATACTATGCCTCTCTGATCTCAAATGTGGCCTCTACTATCACTACGTCCAACAGCGATTCTATAATTTTAGAAGAAAGATGCTGTAACAAATTTGCGGGACCAACATTTCAAACAGAATCACAGCATTCCACCTTGCAGACAATGCAGAGAACTAATAATTTATGATTTTCAAAGAAAATTAAGAAATCTCTCCTCATTCTTTTTACTGCTCACTGGTTCTGTGGCACAGCAGTGACGATCATCAGCTTGGACACAGGGTTTTTACCACCTGCCCAATTTAATCATAAGGAACAGGCAACCAGAGCAGTGGCCCAACAGTCCAAATCAAAGAACGTGCCCTTTTCAAACATACGACATGTGAAGTAGAAGTTTTCCTGGGGCCTCCACTCCTTCCTGCAGTTCAGTTTGATGTGTTAAATCATCAATTCTCAGGTATTGGATTGAAGTGTTTGGGCTTTTTTGTTTGTTTGTTTTTAAATACATACAATGAATAAATTGAAACAAGAAATTTGTAACCAGCAGCCTTCCATGTCAAGATCACATGTTTAGGATTTAACAGCCTACTGAAGACTACAGTTCTATTTAAACCCGGGGGGGGTGTGGAAGCCAGCCCCAGTGTGGTTAAGGAAGAATGTTGACTGCTGGAAAAGGAGGAGTAACCAGCAGAAAATGCTACAGTGCAGATACAGAACTGACAGCAGCGAAGGAAAAATGTTTCATCCTAACCAGTAATTGTCCCAACATGCATAGATCAACTGAGCTAGCAGGAAAACACTGGTATGCAAAAAAAAAAGTTTAGGTTTTTATTAGCACTTTCTTTGGCTGTGTGTTGTTTGCTTCCCTTGACAATTTAGCTCACTGTCCAGCACCAGTAGTCTTTTATATCCATCTATAAATAGATGCTGCACACAAATTAATCTCAGCTACTTCTTGCAACCTTTGTATGAAAGACGGATGACTGATGGAAAAGAGCCTGCATCTTATCAGAAGCAGGTGGAACAGAGCAAGAGAGCTGGGCAAACAGCACGTGTACAGACTGACGAGGAGCAGGGGTGGGAGAGCCATGAGTGCTCTCTTTTGCCTGGTCAGAAGGGCACATCTAGAGAACAAGGAAAATAGATCCACAGGAAACCAGATTTCATTACTTCCACTTCTCTCAAAAGAAACTTGTTTGTACAATTCAGCTGTGGTTACAGCATGAATTTGTCTAATTTGCTCCTAGACTGAGTAGCAATAAAGAGACCTTGTTGGAAAGGTGCTGGTTTTTTTCCTCCCCAGCTTAGTCTGAAAATCCTCTAAAGAAATTCTTATTTCATATAACATTGATTTGTTCAAACCAACATGCCTTGCTTGCAAACTAATTAGAGATGTACTTTAGAACAAATTCTGTAACTGTTGGATCGTGCTTATTTGAAAGTCAGTATAGGTCAGAACACTAAATACTCAGGAGCTTGTTTCCAAGCTCATTTTAGGAGCTTCCTACATATCAGATTTTTGGAGGTGTATCCTTTAGTATCTGTGTAGAGCGCTGTTTTCCCCCAAGTGGGTAATTTCAGTAGGAGGACACAAACTCTGCAGCTGATAAAGCTAAATAGTCTTATTAATTTTAAAGGAGCAAATAGAGTTGCTACATCTGCTCATCACCCCTTTAAAGTCAGTGTACCCTCTTCAACACAGGAGAACAGCAGCTACTTCAGAGGACTTCCCATGTGATCCTTCTAGCTATGCAATGTCTTTCTGACAGAGGAATTCATTCCTCCGTCACTCGATTGCCTTTTCCACCCTAGCAAGGGCCCAAACTAAAAGACAAAGTCTAACTTAATTGATATCACATAGCATTTAAATGGTTCAGAGAAAAAAGATCCCTTGTCTTTCTGCCACAGAACAGGTAAATTCAGCAAATACATCTACACATTACTGCTGCAATTACAAGTGGTTGTTCCATTTGTGGTGGTGCAGTATGCCAGTGACCAAGTCTTTGCATGCGGCAAATGACTACTACTGGCAATGCAGTACAAAATAAGGAGTGTAGTTCCAAGCAAGTCAGCAAGCGAGAGCAGTCAAAGTTTTGGATGTTGCAGATTTACTTTTCAGAAGCACAAATTTCAAGAGAAATGTAAGCCAAATCATCAACACTCTGAGATGGAAATGTCTTATCAAGGCTTTTTTTACCATTTTCTATGTCTAGAAAAAAAAGGCAGAAAGTGAAGAGTAAGCTATTTCCCGCCCTTTTCTTATTTTGTGTATTCCAAGTGTCAAACATTTAATCCCAGGGTTAAATGTTAAGGGCTACACAGGCCCTTAGCAGAATATTAAAACCACCTTCCCTGTTTACTCACATTATCCAAAACGCAGGACAGCCCATACTATCAGCAACTAAAGCAGCACAAACTGAATATGGAACATGAGGTTTTTGCTAGACTTGCCCTTCAAATGTACTGGAGCAAGGTTCACCTGAGCTGAACTGTTGGCAAGTAGAAAACCCTCAAGTCATTATGCACATATTTGCAAGTTTATTGATCCCTTATGTAGGTAAGCACAGATAGGTAAAACATAGGTGGAGATGTCACATACAAATTATCATACCTCTGTCACTGAAGTCATCCACCAGCACTATCTCTGCTATCAGCTCAGGAGGGGAGCGGTTTAGGACACTGTGCACTGTCCGGAGGAGAGAGGACCATCCTTCATTGTGGAATGGTATTATCACACTAGTGTTCGGAAGCTTCTCCAGGTACAGCTTATTCTTGCAGCTGGACATAGATAGAGTAAGGTTAAAAGGTGGTGCCAAAAAACACCAGCACTTCCATATTAATTACCATCAAGTAACTTAGTTCAGCCTTTACCCCTCAAATTAATGCAAAGTGCCTGAAGAAAATCCACCCCATCCTTCAGGCCTTATCAAGCCAGTGCTGACCTGATCTAGTCTATGCAGCCAAGAAAAAAAATCCATATGAAGTGAGGACTGTTAATGTGTTGCTAAGTGTCACGGGCCAAAGTCAGAGGAATCTATTAGGTGCTGAAGTTGCTTTTAAAGGAAACTCCAGTTATAGCCTAAGACACAAAAGTCTCTAAAATAATTGTTTTTCCTGCCCTTATACCTCAAAGATCACTAGGAAGAGGAATTTCTACAAAGTGGTTTCAGAAGGTCAATGTATCTCTTCTAGGTGCTATCGGTATATTGGTTTTGCTCACTTATTCCCAGTTTTCAGGGAAGCAAACCACTCTAATCACATGTATAACTGTCATCCAAATTTCGTAAACAAAATGCACAGGAAGTAAGGATTTTGTGTGACAGCATCTTCCCTAAACAGTCGCAGAATTTCAAGACATTATGAGCAACAGACAGAAGAGACAGGATAATTGCATGGTAAGAACTGCTCAATAAACAAACCCACCTCTCTCCATAATAGATCAACCTCCAACCTCTACCAAAGGTACCTCTGTCATGCTAGACAGAGTATTCAACTCATAACTTTTCCTAACCAATCTGTCTTGTGTTCTCCATTTTTCAGCAGGTCTAGTTTGACACCTGGGATCAGTTCTGCAGACAGAAGTGAAGTAAGTTGAGCTTTGAGCACAATGCACCGCAGAACTTGGATAAGGATGGAGAGTTCAGCTCTGCAGGGTACCCGTACGGACCCCTTGAATTTGGAGGTATTTCCCTGCAGCATTAATCTTCTTAATTTTGAAATAGGAGTAACGCTCCCTTGCCTGGTGGAAGTGTTTTCAATGTAGCTTCATGGAAAATTCCAACTGCAGCAATAAACGCAGTGTTTATTTTCCTGCAGGTGTGGCTGTAGTAGTGGAGTTTGAACATTGTTAAACAGGTAAGATCTAAAGCCATACAATGAACAACTGTAGTTAAAAAAAAAATACTTAGCAGCTGTTCACTAGGGGACAAAAATCTATTACATTCCTAGAACCCCACACGCCCAGGGCAAACAAGACAGAAGTAGCTACATGAATAAAGTTATTTTTTTTTTTAAATATATTAATGACATTGCCAGTTGACGGGCTGTCCTCTTTCCTCAAGCAGGGGAGGGAGGTCGTATTCTGCTCCCTGCCCTGTCACAACACCAGACCTCTCGCATAGCCCACACCAGAGCTGATTTTCAGACTCCCTCCTGCCAGGCCTTTGGCTAGACTGTCACTACACGCACAATGCAGTGCATGCACAAAGGTAATTCCCTCCCTGTTCCCCGGAAGGGCAGATGGGAACGAAAGCGGCTCTGGCAGTGGCAGCTTTTTCCTGGTACCTCTCCCAGGGAACGGAGAAGGCTGCACCTATGTTCTACAAGCTCAATAAATCGGTGATTACAGGAAGTGCCTGCGTGAAAGGACAGTAAGCTTATTCTGGGTCTAATGAATTGTCTTGGGGTGCTGCCAAGAGCCTGCAGGCTATAGCTGCAATGCACAGATGCAAGATGCAAAATAAAGCTGCATGGACGGCTTTCATCCAGCCCTTGCCATTGCAATCTTAACCTTCTTCCGAGATAGCTACCAGCTGTAATTCTGTTCCAATATGAAACAAGAGTCCCCAAATCTCTTCTAACTCTCCTTAAACTGGAATTTTCCATTTCTGACTACCTTTAACAAGTGGCAAACTTTACCTATTAAGTTTAACCATTAAGTGTGGAGAGAAATTGTTTCCCTCCAGCTACCACATCTACAATTGCTTTACAAGGTCTGCAAAATTAGTATTTAATATTAAAAAACCCAGCAGAACTTAAAGGAAATGTTAGCGGGGGAAGACACAACTGTTGAAACAAACAGCTCTATGCGTGCACCAAGGAGATCCAGTATGCACCCTCCCCCAGTCCTTTGACTCCCGTGATTAACAAAAAGCAGAGGTGACACTATTTGGTATTTAAATGTCCACACAAACCATCTCAGAAGTGAGCAAACACATTGGCTGCTTCTTTGTCCTTCCCCACCCAGGCCAGCTGTTGGGGAAAGTTCCAACTGTGTCCCCAAAGCTTAGGTAAAGGACAGGATGGATGCTGCATTTTTCCCCAGTTCACCTTCTCCTCACACTCCCTGCTGTCTGCAGGCACAGCTCCAAACAACAAAGTCTCTATTCTCTTACCATATGTAAAAGGCTACGCAAAGTAAGTGCTTCAAAACACAGCTTGCTTCTTTCTAGAATGCTCTTTATGGACTTCGTCTCAGCTGAACTTCATTATACCGTACCATTTCAAATATATCTTTTTTTAATGGGCACAGGGAATGCACAACAGACCTTTTCAGTTGTGAATTCCTTTACCGCAAATCTCCATTCTATGTAACCCCACTCCCTGCCCAGCTAATCCTAGCATCCGTTATATACATGCTGTTTATCCTCTCCTTGAGACCTCCACAATTCTAATTTGCTACATTGGAGTAAAGGATGTGTCATGTAACAAGCAAACCAGCTGCAATGGCATCGTTAATCACAGCTGAAGTTGTTGGTGACCCTGTCACTCCACTTATTAATTTTAACCAGGGACTGGAGGTAGAATTTTCGCATTTTAAAAAAGTTTAAATAGCAGAATTAGCAATGAGGAGTCAACAGCTTTGGGAAACAATGGGGAATGTGAGGTAATATATTAAATCCTGGATGAGGAAATACTGGCATTGTCTGATGTTTACATTCTCAGAGCCCATGACAGCCCCTGTAAATGGAGGTCAGGTATAATTTAGGTTAGCAAACTCAAACTGTATTTTCTGGAACGTAAGTATGGGCTGATCAACAAGCATCTTCAATTACCTGATTTATCTCTGCATTTAAACATTTCAGCTGCATGCCTAAAATATTTATGGAGCTATAATCACTACTTTGGTTTATCAGTATATATTGAAAAAGGGTGTCGAGTCAGTGTATTTGATTAGTTTGCTGTGACAGCTAAAGAGGTAATCTCTCAAATGTGCAGCTAACAAATTATAAAACCTGACTTCTGGAAATTACAGCTCATGAATGAAGTAGATGTTGAATTCTGATTCACTAAATTGTGATAAGAATGGCTTTACACAAAACAAGCTTCCATTCAAATGTCTAACATTCTGATTAAGAACTGCACAAACAGTATTTAAAACCCCCTCAGCTTTGTATAAACAAGGGTTAAGTCCTAACTGAGCACTTTCGCTAATGAAAAACTCCTTCTGGCTTGCACAAAATCCAGTTTGACACCATCCTAATGGATAATGTCCAAAAATAGATGAACTCAAAAGCCAGAATTCAAGTGGAACTAGTTTCTACTCATAAACCTTGATGAGGCTTTTATGAGGAAGATGTCTAAGAAACTAATCCATAAATCAGAAAGATTTCTGATAAAACTTCATACATAGTTGAGTGGAACTATTCAAATCTTGTTCTGCTCTTGAGCATTTCACGGTCATTTCCAGCTGGTGGCCAACATAAGAACTAGACACTTGTTTAGTGACCAAGTCATCACCTGACGACACTTAGGGCATTTTCCAACTGAGTCAGACAATTACATCAGTTTCCACTACAGAAAGAAATTGCACCATCTTATTAGTTGCTAAAAGTTGTTGGCAATGTCAGTGGGCGCAGGACCTGAACTGTCACATTGCAAGAGGTGAAGGAAATAGCCACCTCTGGGTTAAGTTCAAGATCTCTTCTCTGTAGGGCTGCAAGTTTTTCGAAATTTAAAATCTTCTGGAATTGAAAGGGGATTATTTTTTTCCCCAATTTGGTCTCCTCTATTTCCCATTGTAATTACTACACGCTGTCCTTTATTAAGGAGCCAACAGGACTCAGCTGTCAAAGGACTGTATTTGATGAACAAAGGACAAGAGCCCATAAAAAAAAAAAGAGCAGACTCCTGCAGATGTGGTAATTTAGGGCTTGTAAAGTTTCACTCGTAGAAACACACACTATATACTCACTTTGGATGTCTGATGTCTGGAAGGGAACGATTCAGAGAAATTTTATCACTCACAAAGATATTAAAGCCATTTTCCCTGTATGCCTGGTCCACTCGCTCTGCATCAGTCATTGGGTAAGGTTTTCCCTGTTCTCCATTTCCTATGGAGAGACAGAAAATAAACATGCATCATTACTACTAATTGGCGCTTAACTGGCCAGAAACTAATCCATATATCAAAATAAGAGAAATCATCTTATAGCTCTTTGAGAAGTCCCGCATTACTTTTGTGCTCTATGTCATATTTATCATTGGGTCAACCATGTCCACCTAACAATTTTATTTGATACGGGGTTTTGCTACAAACCACTCAGCTGTGCAAGTCGTAAAAGTTAAAACTCTTCCTTCTAACATCAGAAACAGAAAAAGGGGCTACAGCAATGCTGGAGAGGATCTATAGAATGTTTTTTGTTTCACTGCAGAAGAATACATATGGTTTGAATACCTCATCACTCTTGCTTTTTTCAGCACAGATGGATATGTATATTTAACAACCTGAGCTCTTGCACATAGGAGGTAGAGCCCTTGCAGACACACCAGTGTAAAGCTGTAACATTCAAAATGGGCCCTTTTATGCGATGCAAGACAAACCCCAGAACTATGGACTAAAACTTTCATGAATGTTATGATCTAGAACATTTTTCTTATCCCCCTTCTTCCTTTCTGGATCTCCCATTTTTGGAAGAGGTACAGGCACATACTTCTTTGGTAAGCTTTTTAAAAATGAATGCTGCACCTATCCTAAAAATACCGAGATGTTGCCAACATATTTTCACCTCAAAATGGTTATTGTGGAGTTGGGGGAAAGGGCTTTAACTGGGATTAACACACAGTAACTGTTGCGTCATGTCAAGAACATCGTCTTGACCCAGACATTGAACATGCTGTTCTGTACTCAGCCTACCAAATAAAATCAAACTAAATTACAATCTGTATTAAAACATTTTTATAGTAATCTTACATACCTACACGCTCCAAGTCCCTCCTGATAGCTTCTTTGTTATGCCAGTCCTTTTTCCTTTGTCCATCACCAAAGTAAGGGTCTTTCTTTTGCCTCACGTATGATGCCTTTTAAACAAAAGATTAGATATATTAAAAACACCACATGTGAAACCTTTCCTTAACAGTCTCCCCTTCCTGTAAGAGGATATTAAACATCTTCCTTAAGGTAAGACCATCACAAGCAAGTAGTTTTTACCCTGAAAGGGGTGAGAGAGGAAGCAAGTTTTGTTTGCCTCAGAACAGTACTTTATCTACAGCTGTTAAGTGATATTTTTCAGGCCACCATCATGTATGCAGACCAGTATTCTTAATCAGGGAATCTATTAAAAACTCCCATTTTCATTTTGAAAACATCCAATACATCTTACATCCTATTTAATTAACAATAAAGCTGTAATGGGAGACCTACTGCAGGATCATTATTAATGAGCACACTACTATACCTGAATAAAATCAAAATAAGATTTAAAAGGTCATTTATTAATACTCTTGCTGCATAACTTAAAAGCAAATTTTACACAAGGCATGAGCCTGTCCTGAACCCAATTAGAGCTCCTCTTTTCATGATGTTGTTCCTGAAATTCAAAAGCAATGGGTGCTTTGGGAACAAGCTAGCAAATGAAAGATGAGGTGAATTAGGATCAAAGGGACTATGGTGTGTGGAAAGAAAACCATGATCCATCTCAGACACTGACATCCCCAAAATCCAAGGGAAATATAGATATATAAAATATATTTAAGTAGGTTTTAGGGTCAAGAAGAAAAAAATCTTCTCTAAGAATGAGTTTTCAATTACGTTGTAATATGCTGGTAGAGTATAAATGCAAGTCATTTGTAGCATCATTACCGCAGAAACAGTTACACAAAGAACTTAGAGGTTTTTTTTTTTTTCCTTTTAATTCCTCATGACCTGCAGTGAGAACTCCACAAGCGAGAACTTCCTAGAAAGAAAAAAAAAAAACAACCACAAACAAACCAACAAAAACCACCACCACAAAAACAGCTTCCCTCCTTGGAGGGCAAGAGGTTTAAAGTCTCACTAATGGGTCAATCAAACCAAACAACCACCAAAAAGCAACAGTTGGCATAGTAACCTTGCAGGGTCATCAGGCAACTTTGGCATCTGGGACACAGACGTCATTTGCCTGACTAGTTAAATTACAAACTCTTCATTTTCATGCCCAGATTTGTCTTGGGAAAGTCGGACATTTCACTTGTTACTCCAAGGCACTAGACTTCAGCCTGATGCAGTTCACCTTCCTGCAGTCTGACAGATGAGCTCTGGTGAACCTTGCTGTGAGG
>NW_009650172.1:2308410-2348602 GCF_000708025.1 Charadrius vociferus | reverse complement strand
TGTGTATTAGCTTACAAAACCATCAGTGACGACAGGTTTCAGCGAAGATGTCAAAGTGAAGTAGAGCGGCTGAACACAGGTACATGCTCTGCTCCACCTGCTCTATTATGGGTGGTAAACTGTAGCAAAGGAACTGCATGAAAACGGTGAGTTGTGCTGGTTGTATTACCACGCCAAAGGGTGAGAAACCAGTGGCCTAAAAGTAATAAAGTTCAATCTGATAAAACACTGGCCTGTGAATTATTAGAACTCCCCCACTTCCCACCCCCGCATAAGAAGTTTTTAAATCATCTAGATCCTTTCAATCACGGATCATAAAATGATTTACACTCAGCTTCTTGACATTTCGCAGATGGTAACACACCTGGCAGAAGTCGTTTCATCCATGAAACCAGACACTCAGTTACACATTTCAATTAACTAACATCAATACTCAGAGCATTCGTCTTCCTGCTCCCTGCAATTTAATTTTGTTTTCACTGAAGGAGAGCTGATGGGCACTCAGGATGGACAAGAAGTCAGTCAGCTAGTTCATGATGTGAACAAGTATTAAGGCACTTCCACTTGTGCCACCTGGAGCTCACAAGGACGTTCTCTGAAAAATACTTATGATGTAAGAAGATGGAGAGAAAGGAACTCCCAGGGCAGCATGGGAAAAGCAGGACCACACTACAGGATGCAGTTAACAGTGGTGAAAACCAGACAACTGGCAGGAAAGGCTGGTTAGCAGGAAAGGACAGTTACACCCAGAAGAAAAGCAATGACTTCAAGAAAAATCCCAGAAGGGTTATATTTAGCCGGTGTACTTGATTTCTTTCATTTATCCCATGATGCCTTAATTTTCTTCATCTTTGTTACTTGTTCTTTTGTTTTAAACTCTGATGAAGTTATATGAATCAAAAGCAACAGCTCATTTTTACGTTGTTAATTACTGTCCCTTTAGCCCATGAACTCTACTCTTCTAGATCCTTACTTCTGTTCAAATACAGAAACTGGTAGTGTATCATCCTGAATTTCACTCTGCACCTATTAGGACATAAAATGAAGATGTCCACCAGCAATCCAACGTCTTCAGTTCACCTCTGACTACATGTGTTGAAGACTTGCATTTGCTGACAGAAAGAGGTTTCACGAGAGGCACTGCAAAAGCCTCACTGATTCCCATCATCCAGGAGAAGGTAAGTGCAGCTCCAGAGCAGCAGAGCTGTGGTGAAGAACTGTGCTCTCCCTTTCTGGAAGGGCTCACCTGAACTCACCAGATATAAATATCAAACTAAATTGCTTAACCAGCCTTGTGGTTTTGCATCCATGCCATTAAACACCACGGTTCTTATGTGAATTTCTGCCTGCTGATAATGAAAAAGTACTTTTAAGCATCAAGATGAATGCGTAAGCCAGGAACCAAACGTGCAGGAAAGCACTGGGAGGACAAACCAAACACAGTGGACAACAGCACTTCTGGGGCACAACTAAGCATGCAGCTAGTCTTTGGGTCAATCTGAGGCTCGTGTCAGCAATGTGATCACAGAGCACCTTGAAAAACATACAGGGTATATGCCTACACCAGCTAGAAACCTAATGTTTGCTCCACCTCAGGAGGCTGCTGCTGTGAGCAGAGGTGGTTTGAAGTGCCTCCTCGGGGTGCAGTGAGCCAGGACACGGTGCAGGTGAGGGGCAGGCAAACCCAACTTCAGCATCTACCCATGGCTCCGTCTGACCTAATGTTAGCACAAATAATTTATGCAAACTCTACCTGACTTTTGCTAGCTTGTGCCAGCTAACGTGAGCAGGTTTGGATGACAGCTGTGTGACAGGCAGACAGTAGAAGCTGTAGCTTCGTTATTTTTGGTGTAAAACAGATCAAATTTTCAGCACTGCAGAACAGCTACCCTGTGCGACCACAACAGTCCAGCACTTCTACTTGTCTGGCCACCATGGTAATTTTTAATTTTTCAGACAACATTCCTCCCTCCCGATCATCCCCCCCGAAATAACCCACAGAGCACACTACCGTTCTGTGAGATCTGAGCTTTGCCGGCACTGCTCACCAGCCAGCTTCCTCCCCAGCATACTCCCCTGCCAGGAAAAGTCCTGGAAAGCTCTCGCAGACCAGAGCACCTCCTTGCCAGGAGAGTTTTTGCCAACTTTCTGAGCACTAGGCTTGTGCACAAGCGTCATACTGGGCACAGGAACAACTGGCAAGTCTGAAACCTCAATATTTTAAGTCTTTTTTGTCTCTTGTTTATAGAGCTCTGGACTGAATGAGCACACCAGGAGAATCACTTACAATGCCACTATCCCTTCTGCCATTTCCTGCGATTCAACATGTGTAAATCCCTTACGAGCAGTTACTCTAGAAATCCCACCCACCACTGAAGAGGAGAGCACCGTAAGAGTGTCTAGTGACGAGATCTAAAAGGAGACAGAGTGCAACTCCGAGCCTCACAACACCCACTGCGCACATAGTAGCCCAGCACTCTATGCCAAGCCCCTATGAAGCGATCAGGGGAAGTCAGGCACCCTGGAGAAAGCGGGGTGGGGGGGGACACCCACCAGCAAAAAGGCACCTAAGCTGCCTAACAGGGCACTGGCAAGAGTGTTTTAAATCCCACCCCTTCTTGGCACTCAGGCAACTTAAACTATAATTGCTGAGGCACCCCTCTTCCCTCTGAACTCTAGTCTGCAAACATCCCTTAGAAGATACACATCCACTGCTGCAGGTACCTGTGTGGATTGCTCTCCTTTTGAAATACACAAACGGGACGGATCTTGAGCTGTCCTCCACAACAGCTGTCTGGACACGGGAGACAAGTTCCAAGCATACCCCAAAGATTCACACCAACATCTCCAGCATCCTCTGGAGGGAAGCCACACCACTGGGCTATCGGCTGTTTCAGGAGGGGCATCTCACACCATTACAAAGCTGTACCACCAAAGCAGCCAACGCTCATCAAGCCAAGCAGCAACCTAAACGCCATTAAAAAGCAGTTCCAGCCATCCCTGCCCAGGGTGAGCACGCTCAGGCTCTGGGCTGGAGTCACCCTTGTGTTTGTGCGCTCAATATAGGATATTGTGAACAGAGAAGTAATTTTTCTGCACAGCTTCAAGCCATTGTTCAGAGAGGTCAGCAGCGTGCATTTAAATACCCTCAGAGCAGGCAACAACCCGACGCAAGCAATTTAAACACTGCGATATTGAGTGAGAGCAGGCAGTAGCACACCATCCTCCAGTGCTGTTAAAAAAAGGAAAAAAAAAAAAAAAAAAAAAGAAGAAATCAGAGACTGCCACTGTATTATGTAAAGAGCCCAAATCAGGCAGGCGGACAGCAGAAAGTCTAGCAGATAGATGTATTACTTCTTTCAGTCTCAAATAAATTTACATATGAAAACTTCTTTGAGTTAGGCTAAGGTAAATGCTGTCAAGGCCACACATGTCAACAGAAAAACTTCAGTAATCTGTAAACTTTAAATTAAGCAAGAGGGGAAACCACGGAGTACACGCATCAGTTATTTAGACCCTTCTGAACTGTAGTGTTGCACTTCGGAGGCACATGGAATAAGATTTATTGATCCTTAAGTCCTGAGGAAGGAGCTCTGTATAGCTCTCAGTCTTGCAGACTTACAAGGAGTGACTTTTCCTCACTTTGGCACCAGCAAAGTAAAATGAGGACTGTGTAGGGTGACTCATTATCTGTTCCTCTGCCTGGAGTGCTCATGATGTTACTGCCCTGTACAACTAGAGCCAAACCAGATTCACACAAGATAAACACAACATTAATCTCTGTTGGATCGACATACTTCTCTTTAAGTGGCTTTTAAAATCTTGAAGGGTAGACATAGCTGCAGATGGTCACGACAGACATGCTGCATTCTGGAGTTTTTTCGGTTTTGGGCAGAGAAGTTACATTAGTCAATCCAATTCAGAAATGCTCCACTAAATTTAATTCAACTTGGGTAAATGCTAAGAGGTTAGAATACTTCTAACTGCACTCCTTGCAAGCAAACGTACAACGCTTACTATTGGTTTTGCGGGTTGCTATTAAAACACCATATCTGAAAAGTCTGCTGTGAGTCACCAACAAGTTCTGTCAACAATGTCTGAACATTAATTTTGAAGTGACTTTTAGTGGTAAAAAATGAATATCAGTGTCTTCGCTTCAGTGACCTTGCTAGCACCTGCGACCCACATAGCCCCAAAGGGAAGGCGTAGCTGCAGCAGGCTGATTAGCATCATAGTTCTTGTTAAGAATCACACTTTCAAGACCAACTTAATTTCAGCAGACTACCAAAAAAAGTCAGTGTGAACGATAAAACATTGCCTTCCCCACCTCGACTGCAATTTTTATGCTCATGTCATCACTACTAGCAGAGCAGTGTGGAAAGTGGCGGGCAACATGCCATCATGGGCAGACAGAAGATATCCATATGCACGCTCAAAGTCTCTCTCATTGTGAAAATGGGCAGGTTGCTGACATTGATGTTATTTTGGAAGCTCCTTTTTTTTTTTTTCCTTCTTTTTTTTTTCCTCCCGTCTTTGTAAAAGATGTCTGAGCTCTAGAAATCCAGACACAGCACACAGGGACCAGAATGTTGCCTTTTTTAGTGGTTTCCTTCAGGGATGCTGCATGGGATTTGACTCAATTATGCAAATTACATAACTTGATGATACCCCTTCAACAGATGCTCTAGACTGTGATGTCTAAGCAATCTGCAAAACACAGCAAGTTTCCTAGGACTGACTTTTGCTTTCACTATTAAACAAGCATCTCATTTGCGGGGAGCTATGTCTTACCTGTAATACTATATTTCGTGTCAATTTTCACTTTTATCCTAATTTCTCATTAATTCTAATTGCATAGCAGGAAGCATGACATTTTTGTCCAAACGCCACCAGCACATCCCCCTTTATCTGCATGTGAACTGTGGAATACAGGAACCAGTGTTTGAACATTGCAGTTATCAGTTAGGGTAAAATTATCGTGGTTAGGGTAAATTGGTATTATGGATCCGGATTTCTGTCCCTATAAAACAGGTCAGCAAGACTATAGCCTTTGCAATTTTCCATTTTGCTCTACCTTAGCCTCTCATTTTGCAAAAACTTCTTTGGTTTTGAAATGGTCAGTTGTAAACAGCAATGCAAAAAGGAAATTTCAAAGCACGAAGGGTTTATTATGATCATCTAGTCAAGCTATGTAAGTGCACAAGCCATTGAATTTTATCCATTAAGTCCTACAGCAAGCCCGTAAGCTCCATTTCAGCTCAAGCACATTTTCTTTTCCTTAAGAACTGGAAGTTGTTTACCACTAAGGAGTGATTACTTCTCCAGCAATATTTTAAACTAATCTCCTGCTTGTTTCCATCCTTCATTTTTTTAAAAACTGAAAATGAATTAAAGTAGAAAGGCATATAAAGCAATACATTGAAAATGGATTTAGACAGATTGCTGTAAATAAGCCCCTTCTGTTGTCTACCATTCTGTTACTTAACACGCAGCCAAAGCAATTGATCAGAATTCAAATGCCAAATGCACAAAAATGGAATTTTAATCTTTTGTTTAATCACTATTTAGTGTGCCTGGCTCCAGCCAGAATAAAAGAAGGGTGGATGGAAAGGTAAGCAGATGTAAGCCAAGAGTTTTCTCTACATGAGGAAAAAAGACTTGAAGTGCATACGCTCATCATAATGCTGTACAGATCTCAAACCCTGTTGAAACATTTTTTTGTTGAATTTTTTTTTTTTTAAACCAAGGAACTATGATCATACCCAAGAAGCTATGATCTTCTGAGACCGTGTTAAAAGGGGTCTCTGTTCCACCCTAGGTCTCTTCATTTATCCCAGCACCTCAGCAAGTATATCTTGCATTTATATCCTACAACAAGATGCTGAAGATGACAAAACAATCCAGAAAAACAAGAGGAAAAGACAGAGCAAATAGAAAGCCCTCTTCTATTAGGTGGACTCAGCGGAAGACTCAAGATCATACACTTTGGGTACAACCTAGCTATCATGATCTGTGCCACAGCAAAGCAGAAATAAGAAACATCTATAGCCAGCTTCTCTCCAGTTTCCCAAAACCTAGAGTACCCAGGGGGTTTCAGAAGTCAGGAAACATGAGAGAAGCCAGGTCTGGCAGAAACAAGGTGGAATCCTCCCCCTCACTACAGCAAGAAGCCCAGGTTTTAATGATCGTGGGACCATCCATGCTAAATGCAGGCAACCTTTTCATAAACAAATAGATACCAAGTCTTATTGCACCATGAAGAAATAAAAAACCTTCTTTGGTTTGTCAGAGATCTATTATCACGTGTTGAACAACAAATTGGTACAACACCCGCACAGCACAAACAGCCTCCATCCTTCATACTGGCATGAAAACAACCGAGACTTTCAGATGATCTAATGAAAAATAAAAATATCTACAACATCAGCTAGAGGCATTCGTCCTAGGACAGGAAGATGAGCACAGCCTCGGTCAGTCAAAGCTCTTCATTTACTGGAACAGGAGATAGCATACCAGAAAAAGAAAGCTGCTAAAAGCCTTGTCGTGCAATCTACCCAAGCATTTTCAAAAGGTTAATTTTTGAAGCTATTTCAGTCCATAAAAAATTTAAAAGCTCCATTAACGTAATCTATACCTTCAGCATTTCAGGAACTATTAAAAGGCAACACAGGACTACATGGCAGCACATCATGTGGAATGATTAAGTGCTTTCTAAGACAAAAAAGCCAAGTATGTCTTCACAGCTGTGTTGCGACTCAGATCCAAGCAACAGGTTCGAACCAGACCTAGAAGTTTCCTGCACAATACCATGATGCTACCATTTGGTCATCGTCCTCTTCTCTCCCACCTGAAACACCACTAACATTGAAATCCACATGTTCAGATTTGTGCTTTTCTATGAGAAAAGGGGTATGGAAATAACTTGCCTGCTTCCTTCAGAAAGTAGAGCCACAAATACTGCAGGAACTCCTGGATCAGTCATTAGCCCAGGGCAGCTAATTAAACTACAGCTTGACCAGAACCAGCTGAACGGGTCGGTGCATACAGACACAAAGCAGAGCCTTTTCTGCAGAATGGCCAGGGACACTCAGTAGCTGCTTGTAAAGATATTAAAGAAATATTTTTGTTGCAGAACACCAGGCATTCAGCTCCGTGGTGGACAGGACAGCCTACTGCTTAAGCATTACCCAGTTTTAGCTGACTGTAGTTTTTAATGCAGAAAGCTTTTTGTATCAAGTGCTAGAACAGTACTTGCTCAAACTGACACATCCCATCCCCCCCCCCCTCTTAAATTCCTTCAGTTAACAAGTTTTATTCAGCTTCAATTGCTGAAAATCCCTTAGCACAAACAAAATTTTATCTAGCAAAAAAATCCTGGTTCATCAGCCAATTAAAGTCTAAAGACATCAGCTGAGGACAGCGATATGACATCTAGCTTAGTCATCGATCTAAAACAAACACCTTACACTTTGTTCTTCGCTTTCCCTTAGAAATAATATTACAGTCTTGCAGTGTTTGCTGTTCTAAACTTACTGTTTGACTAATTCAATCCAGGCCTCCAAACGCACAGTGCCTTTCCAAAGCCAGCACTGAGCACCAAGCGGTGAGTTCGTCCCCGGGTTTTAGCACACCTTGCGGTACCACAGCAGTTTCAGTCTCAGACTTCTCTTTCAGCTGTTAAAAACCCAGCTGGCCTAGTTTTAGACTTCAGAGCAGGACTCTCTGCTTTAATTTGCCCACAACAGCTTTCTCATCTTTTCTGTTCACTAAAATGCTTACAGCCTTTCCCATCTACAGAAATGCTCCATTTCCCACATAGCAGCACGTCTCAGGGATCTGCTCAAAGCTGTGGAATAAGCTGCTGCAGGCATTTAGTTGCATCAGAAACCTCCTCGTACTCCCCCCTCAAGCGATAAGCACATTTCTTTGACCTTGCTTTAGCATACAGCAACACATCATAAAATTCCCAAACAAGATGTCACTCGCTGGGCTACCCTCCAGTCTAGATGGGAGACACAACCCCTTACTCACCCTGCCTGGGGTGCGACAGCCGGGAGGGGCTTTGACAGCAACAACGTGAAGTATGAAGATGCAGACAAAAGTCAACTCTGAACTGCCATTCCAAATGAGATTAAAGATTCCCCATCCCTCCCTCCTTCCTGTTCTGTTTTATGTGCTTTCTCGAAACATAAACCGAGGTGAGCGCTCCCAAGGAACCAGCATACATGCAGCATTTTAACGTGTGTCAAAGAGCTGGTTTTTGACCGCAACTCCTGGCAGAATCTGAGAGGATGAAATCCAGAGAGATGTACATTGTTTTCCACAGCATTTAGTGCTATCTGAAGCTGTCTTAAATACCACAAGCCTTGTATTCACAGAAAGAAGGTGAACAAGCTGGTTCGGAGATCAATTTTAGAAATGGACATTTGAAGCAGCACCCTCCAGATGTCTGCATATATCCACGCTCCATTTAACAGGAGCAAACGGCACACAGGCTGTATTAGTTTCCTGTAAGGACATACTTCGGAGCACCGTTTCTGAAATCTGACTTACCAGTTAGACTTACAGATTATGCTGCATCTGCAGAAACACTTAACTAATGTGCATTAAGATTTAATAAAAACGCAGGATACAAAACCTATTAATTCTATCATTTCCATGAATTTCCTGTACTTAAGATATAAACTCCTGATCAGATTATAGGAACATTATGCCAAATAAAGAACTGCTCAGATGAACACAACTTCCAAATATTTGGAATACTAGCAGAGAATCAAACCATGTATCATACCAGCAGAAATGCAGAAATGTCATTAAACATACACCACAACAAACATCCAGTATGTCCTTAACACAGAAATACTACACAGAAGTGAAATTCACAACACGCAGACAACCCATACAAGATTGCAACTGGGCCTGCTGCTGCACAGAGCTGGAGCTGGCAAAGGTGTGGCTGCAAGTTTGACTTCGTTCTGTTTACAAAAAAAAAAAAAAAAAAAAAAAAATTATAGCATTTGTAACTATTTGAATGATAAAAGAAATGTGACAGTTTCATTAAATGGAATCTCCCTGAGTGAGCACTGGGTCCCTGCAAAACCCTGGTATAACTGGTATTTTAAAGAAAAAAGAAAAAAAGAAAAAAAAAAAAGATCAAGAGAAAACCACTCAATTTTGGGGCTTACCAACATGCAAACTATACTACCAGGATGCCTTGCACTTTGTGATAGAGAAAGGCAGAAGTAAGACAAGAGACTGCATTATAACATGTTTTCTGAGGTAGGATGAGCAAGGCAGTTTGAAAGGTTGCCAACAGTTATAGTTCATAATAGTAAACAGAAGCTATCTGGGTTTTGCCTGGAAAAGCAGACCTTACTGTATTCATAAGTAGAGCTGCAGCAGTCTTTGGAACAGCTGACAGCATAGGTCGCATATTTACCTTTCTTCATGGAAATTGGGCTGATGCCAAACTTATTCAAGTAAAATTCAAGGGCGTATTACAGAAGTTTGATGCCCTGGGGAGGTGCAAAGATTTGTCACAGCACATGGACTACACTGGCTTCAGAAAGGTTAATAGCACTGTTCTGAAAAGCTCCAAAAAGATAAAAACCAGCCCAACATTTACTGCTACTGAAAACTATAGTCAATCCATACAAAAGTCATGTGACGGATATGATGCAAAAACTGGAATAAGAACCATAATTCCCATTTAGTTGTTTGCCAGGTACTGAGATTGTGTTCTATGTCAGCAGAGTGCTTTCCATAGCAAGCTGCATATCAAGCTTAGAAATTGTGTTTTCCCTAATGAATTTTGAAAGATACGGCACAAAAAGTCTGTATTTTAGCTTTTTTCTTGAGGCCTTATCCATCATTAAGAGTTACACAAAATTATAGAAATATCTCCTATCAGAAATTCAAAAGGTGGCACAACCTGACTCAGAATGACGACACTGTCTGTCAAAAAGTTAGACCCAAAAGCAGAGGATGTCAAATCATCTACCAGCAGCATGCACCTGCTAGCACAGGAAATAATCCCCAGACACACCGCGCCAGCTCATCTTGCTCAGCAGATCACATTTGCAGTTTAACAATAATCTGTTCCTGGAAACGTGGCTGGGTGACACAGGAGCCTGCCACCCCTCCCCTGCTGAAAAAAGACCCAGGCCAAAAGGATTCTAGGGAAAACTTAAGACATCAAGAGGCTTACAGGTATTATCAGAGGGTACTTTTCTCCCAGTTATCTCCTGCTACCAGGAACAATACCATGCTCACGTAACACTTAAACATGACTTGAACAAAATAGTTCTGGCTAAAGCCAACAACGCAAAGAGAATCACAAGAATGTTTCTATTTTATTTTCCATACTCTTCACTCCATGCCTTCCACGCTGACACTGCTTGCTTGCCTTTCAGTCACTGGGCAACCAACAGTACCCATAACAATCACTGTGACAGCCTTGGTTTAGGAAAAAAAAAAAACCCAAAACGCTACATTGTTTTCAATTAAACATTTACTATTGCTTCAGGTGGTGCCTGAAGGAGTCCACCTTTTGCTTTGCTTCCTAATTCATACTGTTAGCATCGGTTTCAGCACAGCTTTTTGCTAGCAGCAATGCAGCAAAACCACATTTTTCTGGTTTTCAGCAACAGAATACCACTATTTTCCTTTTAGCTATTTTAAGGATTTTAAAGTAAATTCTCTACCAACTTCCTAGCAGACTTGATGCTTCTTGACAGTGTTATGTTAAACTGAAAACATCAGCACTAAAAAGCAACATTTAACATGTCTCTTCTTCCCAAGAAGTTATTTAACTGCCGCTCAGACATCTAGTACATTGCACCCAGCAATAGCAAACGCACAGATCTACGCCAGGATTAATCACACTCCTCTCAGAATCAGACTTACTGCTATTACCCCAGTTACTCAAAAAAAAAAAAAAAAAAATAAAAATCTGAGCCGCGCTACCACCAATTTCCCCCTGTTTATGTTGTCAGTTCCTTTGATGTACTTGTGCTTCATTTGCATCTCCAGATTCTCCTTGTACAGAAGGCAGTACACAGAATTACTGCCCTTGATGGTGAGGAGGAGTCCTGCTGTATACGTGCAGAACATGTGGGCAACAGCTGTAGGAATCTTTTGTACTGTTACGGTGTTCCTGTAAGCAGTTCTCATGAGGAAGCATGAGCCGCTCCTTGAGACCCAACACAAGCTGCATTATCTCACTGGGAACAAAAAGCCGAGCACAAAAATCTTAACTTCAGTCTTCAACCTCTTCTAGGAGACCAAGCCACCACTGATGGGCTGCAAAGATGACTTGCAGAACGCGCACATCACATGATTAAGGACTGAAACCCCACCATGAACCATACAGGGAAGGTCATCCCATGGAAAGTTCTGGGCACCTTAAAAAAAGTTGTGTTTACAGTAATGGATAGAGACTTCTCACCAGTTAAAAACTGTAGTGCCAAGTACACATACCCAGCAAGGGAATGTCTGCAACCCTTTTACCACTCCTCCCTCCACAAGGAAAGCATTGGCAGAACTTCCTGCAGTACTCGTGTCTACCATATGTGCCCTCTGATCACACTTCCCAGGTTTAATACTTCTCTTCTAAGCAAGCTGCTCAAGAGGTCTGCCTCTACCCCTTTCAAATACTGCACGAAATTGTGAACATCACGCATCTTTATGCCATCCCAAGGCTTTTAATTGTCCACGTCTCCACCCTGGGCTGAGCTGAGGCTGACCTAAGGCCAGGAAACGATCAAGAAATCTATACTGAAATGCTGAGTCCAGAGGCAAGATCCTGCGTAGGTACATTGGTCCCTCCTAGAGATGCCCTCTAGTAGTCATCACCGCTTGACGTGGGCAGCTTCAAGTTGTAACATGGCAAGAAACTCCCTGATTGCTCTTGGTACCAGCATAGCAAGAGTGCACTCTAAGCCTGGCTAGGGTACAACAGGGAAAAAATAGAAACTAGTAAGATAAATTGGTTGGGTCAGGGAAGAAGCTGGTTGACAGTCGCAGGGCCATTATCTCCAAGTGCCTGCAGAAGACAGATGAGGTTTCCAATAACTGAAAGATGACAAACACTTCTGGGGAATTGAGGAAAAGCAGGGCTGGGGATGCAGATACCAGAACACTGTACATTCCTAAAAGGTGACAAATCCCTTCTAGGTGTCACCTTAAGAATGACAAACTGCTACTAACTACAGCAGTGTCAGGATTAAAACAAAGAAACAAGCAGCTTCTTTCCGGGACAGCTAACATCTGGGCAGACAGGAGGGAAAAGAGAAGCATCCCTCTACTCAGTGATGCAAACCTGAGTACACTGAGTCTTGTTATTGTTAATATCCAAATTGGAATTCACTCAAATCTTATAAAAATGTACACATTTGGATGCAAACATTCAGGTCATGTGTCAAAGTGAACTTTGCCAGAATCCTTCTAGACCCTGTAAAATTATCTATCGATTCCAATACTGGAATGAAAAGCATGCTTGTTAAATCTGCTGATGTTGCCAGCTAAGTGGAGAACAGGATTAAAATTCAAAAGTGGTCCTGATAACAGAACAATGCATCAAAAAACTTGGGATACAATTCAAAGGGTAAGCAAAGAAAGCATTAACTTTACAAATGCAAGACTTGAATGGCTTCTTATGCAGCTGTTGAGCAGCTGTTTTAGCATCATTTCTGCGTGACGACAGATCACAGACTATATGAATCTGTGTCCTACTGTTTTTAAAAAAAAAGCAAGTTTCATCCTGAGATATTTACAGAAACATCATACACAGGAAAATGCAAGATAATGGGTGCCGACCAGGGCAGAGATGACTGGGCTGAAAGCAAGGGCAAGTATTACAAATAGTCCTCACAGTTTTCCCCACTGCTGCAAAGTAGAAAATGGGAAGATATGAAATTAAAAGCACAACACATGAAATTATGGAAGAGGCTTTTCAACTATATGAGAAACTAGTATGTTCCATTTTGTGCCAAGAGGCAATTAGACTTTGAGAAGTCTCATTTTACCACAAGGGTCTTAAGGGAGGTCTCGCCCTTGAGAGTATACTGAAAACATCAAATTCCAGAAATCTTCACTGTCTGCTTTCTGGATAGGGCTATGCCAGCCAAACAGTCTCACAAGCATCCAGTAGGAATCACATTAAAATATACCACAATATTTTCCATTTTCCTAGATCTACTCTAGCTCCTATAGCACAGTAGAACTATATTCCATATAAACTGAAGTATTTGGAACATTTACTGTCCTTCGGGGTCCTTACAAGAGCACAGCAGTTAGTCCTATGATAAAATATAAATTCTCTTCTCTATGGTGTATAGTCTGACCTCGCTATAATGAAGCTCCATGGGACTGAGAAAAATTGCTGTATAGCAGGACGTTCTCTGAAATAGAGATTTTGAAGCTTGTCGTACCAGAATAAAAAAGTACCCAATTTGACACGAACATGTTATATCTTGTATTTTTTGAGTTTCACTTAATATTTAAAAAATACTGTTTAAGCATCGACAGAAAAGAAAAATCAATAAAGAAATAAAATGCATAGTTGTACATAAGATACAGCAGAGAATGACCAATACTTCTACCAAGTCTTATTAAACAGGCAAAACCAGTTCACACTGCTCGGACTATTAAAAGAGGGTAGGCTATTAGCAGGTCTTGTTACAGAGCATCCAAGTAATGCATTGTACCAATGATCTCTTGTGTCCTCTGAAAATTTATGGTATAACACCTTGTGGCAAAAACAGTCCTGGCAAAACAGTGCTATTGCACAGCTTACACGAAGTGCGCAGAAATACTGAGCTCCATTTCACCTCTTTGGAGGAATTTTGAAGGTGAATCCCTGTTCAGTTTTGTATAGAAGTAGCTTAAGCTATTTTAAAGCCTTCTTTTAATGGGAGCAGGGAGCAAGACATATCCTGTACCCTAGATTTTGTATGTTCCCAGAACATGAGGACAGTTTTTTGGGGAATACTTGGGTGATGCTTGGATGTTACTCCCCCACCCCCAAAAAAGCACAGACGTTTTGAAAATGGAGCACTGTATACCCTAAGCACCATGTACAACTGTGGTGTGAAGAGAAGAAAAGCTACCTCCACTTTGAAGTTTGACTGGACACTTACATTCAACATTAGTCAGACTTAGTCAATTCTGTGACGTGGTTAATTGCAATGGAACAGAATTTCTTTTACACAAAGTTAATCTACTTCAAGCTCTCTGGTTTTTAAACGTTCTGTCAGACATGCACATCTGTTGAGTGGGGAAGTCACCTTGAAGAAGTAAGCAGGCTGAGGAAACCGGGAATGAAGAGAGGCAATTAGTGATGATGAACTGGTCTTATTACTATAGAAGACTGAAGTTCAAGGCTTGATTCTTCACTTATGACACAGATCAATCTGATTAATTCTGCCAATATCCATTCTTCAGAAACAGTTTTTCATGACTGCTCAAGAAAATGCCCTGACCTGACGAGTGAGGGCATTTACCAGAGCAGCTTAGGGCAGCCAACACTATCCGAGACCTATTGGCCTTTAGACCCATCTTCTGACCACAGAAAACTTTCACAGCAAACCCTTTTGTTCCTGACATTTGTTTCACAGGCACTTCCTGCAAAGTCTCTTAAAAACCTTGCCATTGCCAGAGTAAGTTTTCCATTCATTAACGATTTTGAAGGAACCACACCACATATACAGATATAGCACCACAGCTTATTACAAGTTCTTATCAAAAGTGACAAGCTCAAGGCATGAACATGACAACATCTTAAACCTGTCCAGCATAAATGAACGAATAAAAAGTTCTGAATGATTTTGCTCAGGAGGTGGACATCACTATGTGCTCCATCTGACCTTACTAATAATCATTCAAGCTTCACATCTGCTACTAAAGTCTCCATTGTAAGCAATTATTTGCCTCTGTGCAAAAATGTTAATTTCATGCTCTGTAAACACATCTCCTTGGGAAAGACCAGCCTGCCCATAAAGATTGCTTTTGACAGCCTGGTGACCATCTACTGCAGCAAGTGCCTGAAGCATCTTTTGATAGGTAAACATCTGTTCTCCCCTCCATAAAGAAGAGGACACATGGGGATGACATGTTTACAGGTGAGCCGCAAATCATGACCTCTACAAAAGGGAGCTGCAGAGTTTTGGGACTTACTTAAGACGGAGTAACTTCACACTGTAAAATTAGAGACAACATCAACTGCTTTCAAGTAGTTGTAATAATTTGTCATAGCATTTAACCAACTAACCTGTTACGGAAAACATCACCTCTGCAGTGCTACTCTTAGGGAAAGGATGCATGGAAGATAAAGGCTGTGGTAAGGAAGATTGCTTTTTAAGTAAAAGTGGAACCGCAAGAGGAAGGCTGGTTGTGAAGCTTCAGGAAAAAAAAGCACCACACAAACCTAGTAGTAATAAGTAGGCGGATTATTTAGCCCAAACTAAAGTCAGCCACACCTAAAGCTGTGAGCAATCTCTCCCCATGAGATCACAGAACATGATGCCACATGGCAAGCTTTTCTTTTGCCTGAGAATGTTAGCCTGAATCCCAAACTAAATCCATTAAATACATACTGTTCTAGTTTTGGATGTCGGCACATGCAAGACCGCTAGGAGACAAGCTACATATTTTAAGGCAATATAAAAAAGCAACTGCCTTCTGAAAATGCAAGTAAAATGCTACATGCGAAAGTTACCACCTTTGCAAGAAAGGCAAGAGAATCATAAATATGCCAGGCATTTAATGCTAGGATACAACTCAACTTTGAATAATTTTATGCCATTAAGAGATGAGCGCTGAATATGGACTCAGATCACTTCATAATTCATACCTGCCACATACTAAAAGTCAGTCTCGGTATTGCATAGCAAGTTGCCAACCAGAGTGGTCTTTCAGATGCATCTAAATTCACTTCAACATGCATACAGAGCAATGAAATACTTTCACCCCCCTCAAGCTTTTACTTCTCTCTCAGTATCACTTCACAGATGCCTTTAACTAGACCTATTTTCCCATGCCTCATGTTATAAAACACTCTGAGGACCACATGTTAAGTGAACTAGTCCCTTTTACTTCTAAGAACATCTCTTGAAACTTGCAGTAACAAGCAAAGAGACTTCAAGATTTAAGTGTCCATATGATGCTCCCAGATTAGGAAATATTTATGTATTTCCATAAATTTACCACTGTGCAAAGAGGCAAGACAAGTTCACCATCCCCAAAAGCATAAGCCAAAGCAGTTGGCTATTATGAATTATAAAAGTAAAAAGCTCAGATAAATGTCAATGTTTCAGTAATCCCATTTAGGACAGCTGCTCAGAAAGAGCCTATGTAGGACTGGATTTTCACAAATTACATTAGGAGGAGGAAGGACCATAACACTTGCTGTAATGATGAGATGTCAGTCTTGCTAAAAGTAAAAAAATAAGATTCTTAATACATGCAATTTAGTGGATTTACTTTCCAATTTGCATAGCAGCCTTGATTTTGTTTGTTTTGTTATGTACTTTCAAATAAAACTAATCTTAGGTTGGTAATTCCTGACACTTTTGTCCATGGTCCAAAGTAAATCCTTGCAAATTCTTTGAACAGGTGACAGTCTTTTTCTTCTACACAGCTCAGCAAAAACACTTTGCTGAATTATACTGCTTTTCTGCACTCATTATCTCTAGGAGCAAAACTTGATTATATGCTTTTTTTCTTGTTTCAAATCCATCTCATTTCATCAATCTAGTTTACAGTAGGTCCCCACCCAGCCATACGAGCACAATGGAGGGGGAACCTGCAAAATAGGGGCAAGATCACCGAATTGCCTCTAATAGTGAGGCAACCTGGGCCAAAGCCCTCCTTAACACACACTGTTTTGTTACTGAACCATTATTTATCAGGCAGGCGAACATATTCAGGCAATTTTCTATTCTCTCTGCTATCTCTACCACCAGCAAACTCAAATTCACGCTTTCATACTCGCTCATACAGGAACACATATCAATCTCCACTTTTCCCTAACTTTCAGGCTTATTGAACCAAAGAGGTTAAAAACCTTCTAAAGCAGAAAGTTGCTTCTGTAAAAACAGAAGGGAAATCTCAGTGCCAGCCTTAAAGGAATCAATAAATGCTTACTAGTAGGTGTGAAATTCAACACATTTTTAGCTGCTTAGTACACCTATTTTTAACATCTCTAAACAGCTGAATCTAATTGGTTGCTGCAATTTAAACCACATTCCCTACATAAAACTTTAAACAGGCACTTACTTTAGTTTTCAGAACTGCATCAAGCCCATGCTAACATCATAATCCCAGTGACAGCCAAAGAAGATCCTGATTAACAACAATGACTCCACAGCAATACCGTTCTATTTAAGTAATCTTCTTTGCTTCAGAAAGATCACTGCATGCAAAAAAAACCCCAATGCTCGTGTAGTTAAAAGCCTTCATCACTTAATCCTCCATCCTTAGTAAGAATTACTCTGACTGTCTGGAGCAATTTACATAGCAGCTCTCACTACAGTAATCTAAACATTTCATCCAAGAAGTGAAAGTATGAAGAAACTATAGTACCTGGTGGTAATGTGGGAAAATCAAATATTTTAACCTCCAAAATTCCTTTAAATGCATTTTCAAAAAGCAGCAGCTGTTTTGGACAAGCCAAGATATTCCACTTAGACCACAGGGACAAGAAACCACCCCAAACTCCATCAAGTCAAATAGAAGCCAACTTTCTGCTAGTTTCCATTAAAGGTAGGATCATTTTCTTTTCCTTACAAGATGCAAGCCAAAGTTCATAGCTACTACAGATTTCAAAGTATTCAGATCAATCTTCCGAGTGCTGCATAAAAATACTGCATGCTTTTGATTGATGTTTCACAAAATGAACTCTGGCTTGTCTTTCAGTCAGAAATGCAAGGACTCCATCCACTTTACAGAGAAGGGACCTCTGAGAGTAAGTACATTAAGGTAGCTGCAGCTGAGGTGCACATACCGTCTTTGAGACTTTTTTTGTGATGAAGTCACAACAAGGAACCAGAGGAACCTCTAGAGACAGCAGAAACATCCTGGGCGACTGGGGAAAAAACTTCTTTGTGGCTCAGGTGAGCAACCACTAAGAAAAGATTAATATTATGAACAGAAACCTTCAATGGAAGCTTTCTTAATAATAATTTGTAAGACAAGAAAACATGTTTAATGAAACACATACAACCAGTAGCTCTACAGCAACTTAGCAGAATTCCTGTCTCCCCCCCAAGTATTTGATACATACATTTTCCAGAATCACTACACAACTGGCAAGTATCAAAACCAAACCTTTGGCTGAATGTTTCATTTGTTACAGCACATCGATACAAAGAACCATTTTATGCTCCCGTACAAACAGAATCAAACGTGAAAACTTCTCTTTGCCAGGCATCAGTGAGAGCCTTTGTTCAGCTGCATAAGAATTCAGTATAACCAGTTCATACTTAAAAATCAGTGTGCAGCGGTGAATGTTCGCCATCTCAAAGCATGGAGAGATTTGCTAGGAGGATTATACCTAAGCAGTTTTAAACACTAATGTGAAGTAGCAAAATCCAAATCATTAGACTTGCATTTGCCTGATTCGGCTCCCCGCTGCAGGGCAGTGTGCCATGTCCCTTCAAGCAAAGCACGCAGGTTCCTGCTCAAGTAGTTACCCATTGATGCTTGCCATCTCTAATCTTCTCTTGGAATTGCTCCCCTGTGCCAGGCAGGCTCTAGGGATTTCAATGAGCACAAGCTGGCTTATATTTAAACTGGTCCAAAGCTGGAGGAAGGCTCTTCAGGGGTAAAACAGACAGGCAAGGAGATTCCCTTTGGTTACCCTGTGTGGTACAAATTAGATGCATTGTTAGCCTTTCTATAGAAAGGTACACACCTTGTTCTGAAATACCTTTTTACCAAAAAAAAGGTCCTTGCAAAAAAAAGTTACCAATAAAAATGAAGCAGTCCCCATTTCCCTTTAAAACTCTCTATAAAGATTTTTGGCAACCCCCCCCCAACAATTTCAAACAATTAGGACCACCATTACTTGACAAACTGCTAACATATAAAGAATCCTTATCAGATGTATTGCCTGTTTGGCACTTCCCTGCCTAAGGGGGGTATTTTCACTACCTAGTTTCGAGCATTCAGCCTTTAGGCACTCCTCCCATCCTCTCAGGATGTCTCCTTTCTCTCCTCCTGCCTTGACCAGACCAAGAACTCAGCGTGCTGCATACTGAATCAGATTTTAATGACATGTCTACAGCAAAGCACAGATATTTTCCCAACCTCTCTTAGGGTATGGAAAAAGGCGTGAATGGTTTATGCAGCGATGAATCAAACTGTCTGAATTTTGGAAGTCAAGGACACCTGATGCAATTCCCACGCCAATGATCATACAGTCCCTGTCCACTCAAAAGCCATACATTTGAACATGCAAGCAACATTTTGTAACGCGCATATACATATATATGAAGATAACATTCTGGGCAAGTGTTCGATTCAAAGCTACGCAGCAAAGACAAAAAGCACAAAAAGATCTTAAAATTTTTTAATCCTCAACAGAGTAACTGAAACACCACTAAAGTTTCTGTAGTGGAGGGCTATGCTGTTGTAATTAGTGCACAAAACACAATGCTTCCATGTGTTCAAATACATACTTCAAGGCTTTTTGCCTTAATGCTGAGAAGTTGCACACCTGTCATAAATTTCAGTTCAGCATTTAGATATATGTTGAAGTACCCTTTCAAGCAAGTGTCCACCTCCCAGTATTAGCAATACAGGGCCAGTAAATAACATACCATGCAACACCATCCGTGGCAATATTTGTTCCAGTCTCTACATATGTCCCGACTAACATCTGTGCATGTCTTGCAAAAGAATGTTTTCAGCTAACAAATCCCTTGACGAGGGCAGAAAGTAAATTTTCTTGATTCAGACACTGAACATTTAATTCTTAAAACTTTATTTTCAACATTTCCTCAGAATACACTGCATGTAATATGTAGAGCCACTGGCTTCCAGGAGACATTTGTCAAAGCCCATTTAGAAGCGATAATGTCTAAAACATCTGCAGTTGGTTATAATACATCAGGAAAATAAAGTTGTCTGGCCTCAGTACTGTGCCAGTGTTTGAAGGAAAAAAATAAAATAAAATCAAGACCATATGCCTGCTCTTAGTTTAGTCTCAAGTGATCTATATTTTATAAGGTAACTTACCATTAATTTTTAAACTCCTGTGAATTGAATTCTACTAATTGGACTTCTTGGGCTTTTTAAAAAATGCTTTAAAAACACCCCTTCAAATTCCCATAATCCAGCTGGTTTTGATTGTACCAGTGAAACATCCAAAATCTTTCCGGTAAGAGGCCTAAGTTCCAGAAGTTATCATAAAAGTGCCATGCCCAGAATACCTCCCTTCACTTCTCCCCCAGAAATAAGTTTCCTGTGATTGTTTTGTCCAGGTTATCACCACTGCGGGTGCACAAAATGATATCCCTTCCCGAATAATTTACATTGTGGTTTTTAAATTTAAACTCCATCTCAAATAAATACTGGCTTACTACTTCAAACAATGTGAATGAGAGCAGGGATCTTAACCCAGTCAGAAATTCAATTTTGACCCAGGTCATCCATTCCCTCTGAAAGCAAGCCATTCAAACAAGGTGATAGTGTTTTCCTGCTCCAAAGGTTCTCGAGCTATATACCGGCACAGACACAAGGTACACAAACACTACAGCTGGAAAAGCACGGTCACTTGCATCACAGGTATAGCTGAGACTTAAAGGGCTGTGGACTCACTTCCAGCAATGCAACAGGGGCAAAGTTTCACTGCTGTGCACGCAGCCACCTGCTGACAGCGCCTCTCCCTTCCTTTAGAGCCTGCTTCTATACAAGCCTTCAACTGCCACCAGCTCAACACGCTTTGCCTAACTTTGCATTCGCTCCTTAAGCCTTGCAGGGCTTTGGCTTTAGAGACAACTCAAGCAAAACATTCTGGAAAACCAGCTATTTCAGCTGTTCCTACAGCCCAGGCAAGCATTCCTGTATGGAAAGGTTGAAGCCAACTGAAACAACTCGCGCAAAAGGCAGGCAAGTGTGTCCAACTCAAAAAATAGCACATGTTCAGCACAACCTCATGGTCTGCGAGCAAAGAGCCCCACGCCCCTGAGGACAGCCCACCATCCAGATCCAGAGTGAGAGAACTGGGAGAATGACACACTGCAAGTGGAAATCCCCTGAATGAACAGGTAACTTGTGCTTCAGATTGCAGTGAAGCGGTCCAAAAACTATGTAAGCTTTCCCCAGCTGTACCTTCCCAATATATGTTTTGTGGGTCAGAGACAAGCAAGTGTGTTATTGCCATGTCTTTTTAATGCAAGCAGCACTTTTACCCACGCTGCTCTGGAGGAAGCACCTCTCACAAACAAGGCAAACCTGCAAAGTGCTTTCAAGAAGAGAGCAGGAACAGAGGAGCAAGGCTTGTGCTAGAAACTGACCTCTCTGGGCAAGACATTTTACAAAGAAATTATCTAGTACAGTGATAGAAGAGGCTAAGGGCAACACATTTTAGGTTCACATCTCTTGGGAAACTTAAAAGAGATAAACAGTCCTGTCATATTTGTTCTCTTAAGAAAGAAATGTTTTTCTCAGCCCCATAGATTAATGCACTCACTTTTTGCCTTCACTGCTTAGTTCTGATCTCAGTGCAAAGTTCACAAGAACTGCCTCCCATCCTTCTTTCGGAACAAAAACGACACTTCAAAATTTGTCTTCAGCTTTTAAGTGCTCAATAGCCGCGTAGTTTCCCAGTAATGCTTTTGCTGACTGACCACTTAGCAGGCTTTCCTGTTACTTAACAGTAATTGCACAGCAAGTATGGAGACAGTCATCCATTCCCACTGCAGAACCTTTAGTAAGGATAGATAATTATATGGCTTTTGATACATCAGAAGATTGCAAAGCAAAAATCAAAAAGAATTAACATTTCACTTGTAAAAAATTTTGGGATGATGTACATGACAATAGAGCTCTCTGTAACCCCAACATTTGGTTTTGGGCTGTGTTCTAGTCTGACATGTTCAGATTCTGACTGGAAATTGCAAGAGCATCAGCTTGTGTCGTGATTTGGGCTGGACTGGCCACTGAGATGAATGACAGATGTCCTCAAACCAGGACAACTTGGTAAGTCGTTTCACAGCTGCTCATGGGTCCCAGCAGAAGCAAGGTGAACTGACAAGGTTCCGATTTAATTTTTTTAAACCTTTTGCAACTTTATAGAACTGAGCAGCAAAATGTCAAAGGCCAACTGCAAAGCTCAGAAAGACATGTCTGCACTGACTTCATCTTCGAACCAGCAGCAGCCAAGTTTTCCTAATGCTGATTGAGTAAGGGGAGATTGAATATCATCTTCTGCAGAAGTTAACTGCACTGACCAGGAAAAGACAACTCTACTGAAGCCACTAGCTCCTCCAAACTACCCGTAAAATGCAAGGAAGAACATAATCTATGCAGAACATGGATTTGTACAGAGAGCAGTCACTCAGCTCTCTTACAAACACATCTTTTAAGCTAAGAACTCTGCTTTACTGTTACAGAAATTCACTTCCCTCCAATAAACCGCCTTTTCCATTAGATTCACAGAATACAGCTAGTTGGAGAGTGCCTTTGAAATTCTAAAAACCTAATTAAAAACCCAAAACAGAAGCACAGTCCAATAGAAGCACTCAATCCATGTTGGTACACATATCTAAAATAGTCACGACGCATTTTAGGTTTGAGGCTCTAATCACCATTTTAATGGCAGAGAACCACCTCTTCTCACAGATCTTGGTAGGGACAGACCCAGGACAGTGCAACTTGTCTTTAAAGGTACATCTCTTAAGCACTTGTTATCTTCAAATCACCTAAACAGGGTATTAAATACTTGCAGCACCACAGCTGTGCAATTTTTCTGTAAAGTACAAACCTATCATGGATGATTACCCAGTGTTTTAGGAGCAGCCACAGGTTCTGCAAAACAAAACAAAAGCATTTTAGATGGCTGTTAGTCTATCTGTTTCTCATACCCAAAGATTTTTGGAAATGCCCTCCCAGGAACGCTAGACATTTTTTTTCCATTACTGCTAAAGGACCACAACGAAGCAATTGCAAAATCCTAAGGAGTGACTCAATGGCAGTGTCAGTGCACAAAAAGGCAAACTGCCGCAAGAAAAAAAAATAAATCATACATTTACTTGAACTTATCTGTAACCCACAAGCAGCACAATATTACTTTGTAACCCATAACAGGCCGTAGATCAACTTTGAAAGGAATGTTCAGTCAGCTTTCAAAGACTTCTAGAAAATGCCTGGAACATTTTAATAACTTAATTCTGACTTAAAGAAATCTTTAATTAAGACAGCATTTAGAAAGTATTTTCAGAACAATCTGGAATCCTGTGGAATGTGTTAAGGCCTCCAAGGATGCTTGCTCTGGCTAAGAGCTGAGATCAGTCGTGACTTAGAGAAGGAAAGCAGCAGCCAGAAGTAGCCAGCACCATCCAAGTCTTAACAAGCAATCTGCCTGTCACGTCAGTATTTGGCACCAGGATCACCCCATCTGTCCTTTATCACGTTCATTTGAGGAGTTTGTGCCGGTTTTGCCCTGTAACTGTTAACCAAGTTAGTCATACAGCACTTGACTTACAAGAATTAACTGCTGCTTACTTTTACACTAGCAAGCCACTGCTAATCTGTGCTCCAGTAAAAAAGCAAGCGAATTAGGTCAAGGGAGCTTAAGCGCTACTAGAATATGTAGCATAGCACACTTATATCCACAGCTCAGACAGCACTTCCTCACCCACAAGCAAGCAGCAGACAACATCTAAGTCAAGTCCAGATGGCCAAAGGGTCTTTGTCTGGATACCAATGAACTTTCCTTTGCTCTTCAGAGTAGGATTATGCTGTGAAATGTCTATCAAGTACGTGCAATTCCCAAGAGATTACTTTGAGGAGATTATACCCTGCTGGGGTGATGCTTTGTAACTTCTTTCAACTATAACCTTTCCAAAGTACAGCAAGTCTCCTTCTAGCAACAGAAACTCTAAGATGAAGCAGCAAAAGTCACAGCAGAGACACCTTTCTATCTTTCTGAAAGCTGCCCATCCAACCAACACCACTATTTCTAGATGGTTCATTACACAGCAAGATACCAAAACACCTTAACATTTACAGTTTCTGTTATATATACACACAAAAGCATTTACATGAGAGACATTTTCTTTCAATCTCAAGCTGTAGACTGTTAGAGAAACCAGAGCTATTCTGGCACATGAGAGCAACAGAGAACACACAACCCATCACCTCCAAGACCACTGCTTTGGTGCAAGCCCTTCCTGCATCAGCCATTCATTAACCAACCACGCCAGAACGTGGTTCCCACCTTTAAGCTGGGTGGGTGCCTTGGGAGCATATATTCTGTCCCACAGACTTGAGGCATCCACCTTGCTGACTCCACAATGAAAAATTAAGGCCACTCAAGCAGTGCCATTAACATAGATTAATAGTTATGTCAAGCAGTGTCAGAGCCACGGGTTGCCAGCTGTCTAGTACTACAAAACCACCAGCCTTGCTAGAGCTAGCGCGTAGTGTGTTGCCCAGTGCAGCCCATTCTGCCAGCTGGGCTTGGGATAGGACATCATCTGAGGATAGGACGAAGAAGTGGACATTAACTTCCTTTACTCCTTGAAGTCCACTGCTCCAGGGAAGCACATTCAGTCTCATTCTCACATCAGCCTATGCAGATGGAAAAGGGTACAGTTAGTGATTCTCCTGTGGCCAGGGAATATGTGACTGGCAAGAACTACATCAGTTCTCTTACTGTCCTGTGTTGGGCTTGAATGTAAACCACCATGAAAAGCAAGAATCACTAAAGTAGCATCCCATGTCAGACTCTGCACACAGCTATTAACGGTTGCACTTGATCTTCAAAGGTATTTTCCAACCTAAATGATTCTGTGATTCTATTCTATACACCAAAGATGTAAGAGAAAAAAAAGAAAGTAAGTTTGACTATCCATGGAATAACGTGACCTTCCTTGCCTACCCTTTCAACCCAAAACAGATGAAATTACAAAGATCTCAGGTGCAGCAGTCAGAGGATAAACAGCTCAGCGGCATTCTTGTGTTCTTTTACTGTCACCTCTCAGCAAAGGCAGAGTTGGTAAGCAGAAGCAAACAGCAAAGCAGCAAAAACCTGTAATATTGCAGGACTAACTGAAGCGATGGCACAGCATTACATAGCAGGGGTTTACCTAAACTAACTCTTGACTAACTCCTGCAAACTGTGCCATTTCTCAAACATTCAGCGTTCCAGGGACACAAGCCAGCATTTGTGGCTACTGGTTGAGGTACAATAAATCCCTTTAGTAAAAGAACTGCAGGACAGCTTTCCAAAGAGCATTGTTTCATGCTTCCACCATTTTGGCGGCAGTAATCGCTTACATACTTGCTGTAGGTTGTCCAAGCTGTTCTGCAGAATAGTAAGGAGGAAATTTTCATAACGTAAACTAAAGCCAAGATTGCTTTGAAACACAAAAGACACTTAAAACTTGAGGTGCTTCAAGAAACCAGGTGATATCTTTGCAACTGCTGCCTCTTTCTCCCTGCTTTTTCAAGTATTAATATTTGTTAAGATTAATATCTTTTGAAGGAGATTCTTTGTTGCACAGAGAGTTTAGCTCCATTAGGTACTAAGCAGAGTTGCTAAAGTCAACATTAAATTCATAAGCCCAGACATGCAATTAAAATGTTGGATTATATTTCATTAAATTTTAAGAGTACTCTATAACCAAGCAGCTTTCAGGGTCTTCTCCGCCAACCAGCTTCCTCTTTTGAGGGGCCGCTGACAGTTTTGAGAGGCTTTAGAAGCTTTATACCCTGTGACTTCAAACAAGATCCAGGTACACGAACCGATCTCCTCTTTATTTAATTCCTGACCTTTCTTGCTGCCTGCACACAGCACAGAACCAAGAACAGATTACACACACACTGAATGGTGATGTGTTACACATTGTTCTCATCTAGGAAGACAGAACAGAATCCTAACTGCATAATCCAGCAGCACTGAACACATGCCCAAACTCATTCATGTTAAACTGACGTTTATAAACAAGATGGGAAAAAATTTTCTTCGGTATTCTTTTCTACCTCCTGAATGGAGATCGCTGGAGTCAACAAACAAGTCTACCTTAGCAGTGCGTCACAACACTTCATGAGCAAGAGACACAGATAGTTTTCAATAACCTGCCATCAGAAGAGAAGGGATGAACACCGTGCCTCATTGCTGATCTGCCAGTCAGAGCCATTGCCTTTCCTTTGCTACAAAGGAACAGCAGCCTTTGAAAGAGCCACTTGTACAAATATATTTGTGTTAAAAAAAACAGACTATACCTGCAAATGCAGCCAAAAACCCACGTGAACCCATTACTAATGGATCCAACTTCAATGAGCTTGAAAACATTTTGCTGAAGACATCCTGTTATTATGAAGGTGTGACTCACAACTGAGGTAAGCCGGTGCTCCTCTTCAATGTTTAGACCTTTAACAGTTGTAAGGAATTAAAGAGAGATTAAAAATAATCAAGGTTGCAAAGTCAGATCCTTTCACAGCTCTGACAAGCTAAATAAGAAGAAACTGGATCTGGAAATCTCACGCCTGAGCCAGCAGATTCAAGTATGAAGCAATTACAAAACCTAGAGAGAGAGAGATACCAGGCAGACTGAAAATGCCCAAGATCTTTAAACACTGGATTCAGTCAACAGTGAAAATCCAGCTGTCCCTTTCAGAAAGCTGTGCAGTACTAGTGGTGTGGTATAAAAATCATACTATTGCACTGCTGAGAAGCTGCTTTTTTTGGTATAAGTACCAGCAAACAATCTAATTTTTAAGGCATTTTAAGGAAGGAAAAGAAATTTTCCTTTAGGGAAGGAAAAAGAAATATACTTTCAGTTGATGTTACTTTATGGGAAGCAGTCTTCCTTTGGGTGTTTTACTTCTTGCAGATTTCTGACTGGGCCTCCTGCGTGCTACAGAAATACAATCCTCATGAAGCCATCACTTTTCCCTAAAGGGCTCAAAGAATTTAATTCTGTTTTTCTAATTATCTCAAGAGTTACTCAAAAGCAAGAACTTTACAGGCTAGCAAAAACCAGACCTAAATAGCTTTAAAAGCTCTTAAATGTGGGGAAAAATTCTACACAAAAAAAAGCATAAAACAGGTAAGTTACAGCTGTAGTGAGCTCAAGACAATTATTTCATAACTTGGATTTAATTGGAAATAACTTGGCTTCTTGAATTATTTCTTTAAATATTAATAGCCAAATGTCTACTCTACGAAAAGTAACGGTCTAATTTTGATACTAGCAGGGTAATGCTATGCAGAAGTCTAATACATTCTTTTTCTAGTTTTCAGGGATTCTCTAGCCTCTTGTGACTTCCCTTAATCCAAGTTGTATTGAGCTGCTCTGACAAAAAGATTTCAGAGGGGAAAACAAGCAGTTTTCATAAACAAATGCTAGCAAAGTTCAAATACAGACATCAACTGTGATAAAGGGAACAGGGCATTTTCATTTTGTTCCCATTTATACTGAACAGAAAAATTTTGGTATACTCCAACATAACTGACAAGATACGAAGAACAGGGTAAGGCAGGAGAACATCTTTTACAGCACTTGAGTGATGACTACATATATGATGTCGAGGGCTAAATCTACAAGAAACTTTGATACTGCAGTGCTGCGCATCTCACAGTTCAACTTCCAGCTTTGTGACCCCCACAGTGCAGTCAAATGTCCTTGACTAAGGTCTGTAGGCACCTTCAGGATCAAATTCAAAACAACTGGGTAAGACAGGCTATTGACCTCTTATTTCTCCAGGTCTTAGGTGCATGGCCCTTACATACAAGGTAATGCCTTTATGTCGCATAAGAATCACACACCCATACCTGTTTGCACGCTTTGATGCCCGAGTTGTTCCTCTGAAACACAGAGCAGGGATTATTTGCTACTTTGCGCGGTCAAAGCATGGAGGCAAAGTCAACTGAGTGCTGTAGCTACTGCACTGCAACTGCTGAGTAAATGCCATCAACAATCCTTGTGGAAGGGCACCATCCTCCTCTCCTTTCCACCCCAGGGCTTTGAATGGACATACCTGGAGTCCCACACGGTTTGTGCAGAACTCAGGTCCGAGAGCTGCACTCTGAACTCCGCATCCTTGACAAGAGGTGGTCAATGCTAAGGATGGCAGCTGGGCTTCAGGGAGGAAGAGGTGGCAAGAGCTACTCAGAAGCAGAACGTGAGCATGCACCCCAGGGGCTTGACTGGCAAGAATTCTGGACCCAGGATGTCAGGTCTAGAGTGGACCGGCTGATTTCTGAGGATCACACTCTGACTGAGCCCTTAAACCCACAAAAAGACTTGGGTACCAAAGTCTCTCACTTCCTAAGGCTTTCAGTTCACTCTGGCATAAACAAAGAATGCAATAGCTGCATTACATAAACAGTGATAGATTCAAAGGGCAAAGTTTTCTAAATGAAGAGGAAATTAAGGGAAACACACAGAGAAAGGCACTAGTTGTCCTCTGAGTTAAACCAGCTGATTTGGAAGACTATCAGTTACATACAGATAACCCTAAAAATAGGGTTTTTTCCATTTCTACTGTAAAACCAATCCATAAACCGCTACATTTCTCATGTTCTGTCCATTCAGCTTTTTCTACACACAACCATATTTCTCCCACTTCATCCTGCAGCACTGGTCCCACTAATCATTGACATATGCTCCGGCGCAGAGCATTTCCTCTGGCATCTTTAAAAAGAAGCACTGTCACCAGAGCAATATAAGTGCTGGCAAATACGGTCTGTCAGGTTTTGTTTTCAAGGACTATAAAAATAGACTTCACTGCATTAGGCCTGAAAACTCATACCCTCTAGAAATAATTTTAAAAAACACGTTTTCAGATGACTTGTTGTTGTTTTCAAATATCCAGAGAGAAAATATGTAGTTTTATATTTCATTTAACATCTTCAGGTTAAGCCAATATTTGAGTTCTTTTACGTGACTGACAATTCCCAGCTAATTTATCAGCAACACTGGTGTTCTCTGCTCACGTGCATCAGTTCACAGCTTCTGAGATGCATTTCTGCTATGAGCAGCCTCTTATTATAAAAATATCAGCACTTGGAAAGCTACAAGACATCACTTGTTTCCAGAGCTTAGGCCTTTCCCCCATGGTAACCAGTATTAGTTTATGCTGGTAACAGCTTCAGCCAAAATGCAAGGAAATGGGTCTTGGCACAGATTAAGGTTCGAAACACTTTCTTGTTAGCTTGTAATTGCTTTGCCAAGGACTCTCTTTCTGTAATCAGCTGGCCCAAGTTCCTATTTGCTGAAAATATGCAACTACAGTGAAAGAAAACCTATTATCTTTTATACACAGATACTCTGCAGCAATCAAAATCAAGGACAACACAAGTAGGACCTTCACATGTTGCAGATGAGACTTTTCCAATCTTCCACATACCCATCTGCAGAGTGCAGGAGCCACATCTGCAGACCAGAAACAATCTGGGGCAGAATGGGGAAAAGAACCACATTTTCAAAGAATCAGCAGTAACAGCAGGAAAATGGCAACAATGATAACTTGGATAGTCCTCTGGTCTCTGTACCTATATCCAAATACACTTCTGCCAGTTTCTATATCAAAACCCCAGGTTTTCCAATACTTTGCAGATGTTTTAGCAGCTTACTTCCATGCCCTCACAATCAGGCAAGCAAAATAATTTTAAGAAGTCTCCTTCCAAACAGTTTAATTGTACCAATATAACTTCTTTGCTGCTGTGAACAGATGCTGGTTTTCTGAAGGGAATTTTTTTTTTCCCCCAGGCTAAATTAGTACCTTGAATCAGATTCCAGAATAGCCACAAAAAAAAAAAAAAAATCAGGCAGCATGTAACAGCAAAACAGCAACAGGACTTTTAGATATTTCCAACACAGTAAGTCACAGCCTGAGAATCAAAGACAAGTGGCAGTCCAGAAAGTATTTGGTGGATCAGCGAAACTAACATAAGCAGGAGTGGAAAAAAAGGGTTATTCCTTATTACTTGGCTATCACACACTAAACCCTGGCAACAGGCCACCTGGAAGATAAATGAGAAGACAGAAGATAATCACAGGGTTCACTTACTTTTGAGATCCAGAATAATCCTGTTACATAGTGGCTAACATGAACTGACAGTCAGGCTAAGTTTAAGTGACCTTCTGTAATGTTACAGAAAATAACTTACTTGCCTAACTGAAGCCCTTTACAACATAGTTATGTCTATATTTGTCTAGCTTTTGGGGTTCTGATTTTCTTTAGTGAGGGAATATACTTTGCTGTTACTTATCTGAGCTGAAAGTACAGTCTCTACAGAGAACCACTTCCAAGGAAGTAGAGTTAAGATTAAAGTCAGTCTAAGCAGAAGTGAAGGAGCTGCTCACTCTTAAAAATAGTAATATAAAAAAGAGAAAACAAAACAAAAAAATCTTACGGAATGCCAGACCTGGTTATGTGCTTATTTTTGTCTCATACCCTAGATCAAAGTCACTAAGACTTTTATTTTTCAAAGGAACATCACATTCTAAGACATCTTTGAAAACTTTGGTCTAAACATTAAGAACACTCAAACTCTGTTTCACCTGTTTTATTTCTTAAGCAACAGCTCATGCTTACTAGTCCCTGTGAAAATTTCTTCTTTGGACTTCATCTGAAGGCTGAGAAATGTTAGGCAAGCTCAAGAAAGAAAAAAAATTACCTCTTTTCCATCATGGAGAAAAATTGTTTTCTTGCTAGAGGCATGAACTAGGTAAAAGTAACTTCCCAAATGAATTTGAACACAAGTCGAAGTAATTTATGCAAAGAGAAGCTTACGTCATCTTCCACTGAAAAAAACCCAAGACTGGCTACTAGAGGTTTTAAATGTGAGATCTTCCAAATAATCATAAGCAAGGACAGAGAAGAGGATGAAAAGTCACCCTAGCTTGCACACATAACTGCAAGCAAAGGATTTCAGGCTTTAGAGATCAAGCAGAGCAGAACTTTTCATAACAACTTAATCTTGTAAAAACAGTTGTTCAGGAGGGCAGGAGCAAAGCAGCTCTGCATGTAGGAGGGACAGCTGACAGTGTTTCCAGATAAGATCTGACAAAGTCCGAAAACATTACAAGACTGACAAAGACAAAATGTCATTCTAATCAGATTTTTGGAAAGGGAGAGCAGTCAAACAAGAAGGAATATTTCATGCATCCAGAAAGTTCCTGCAGGAGACAGACTGATTTACTGTTTTTCTGCAAATCCTTTATTTTTATTACCAAATAGCTCTACAGCAGGAAGAGAGAGTTCATTTACATACATCCAAGTTTAAGACACAAGTTCAAATATTTGTACCTGGAAAACCGCCCTTCAACATTTGTTTTAAACTTAACCCCTTGGTTGGCCATTGGCAGTTTCTGTGCATTTAAAAAAATACTTTGAAATGCCTTTTAGAAGTTTGACTTCAGCAGTCAACTTGTGAACCACAATCACACAGAATGGGCTAAGTTCTCTACTTGAAAGCTATATTAGGGAAATGTGTCAGGTCACTGCTACATCAGCTACATGACATACATGTGAGAAATACATATTAGTGTGGAGGGGAGACACTTTAAACAGAAATTAGTTATCTCGCTGCAGAGGCAATGCTCAGCTTAACAGGCAAGGATGCCAGCATTCACTTTTTGAAAGACACTTTCTTAGAAGTTGCTTTCTGCTACTTGTGCTAATTGGGAAGGAAAAAAAAAGTATTACAGCTGAAAAATTAATAAGGAGTTGAGACTGGAAGACACTGTCACCAAATAAACATTAAGAGTGAACTTCTCCATCAGGTTGGGCAGTGCTATGTAGTCAAGCCTTTGCTGACTCCATCCTCCTCCCTTTCCTTTGCTTTCTATTTCTGGCCCAGGAAAGAATCACAATACCCACAGGAGTTACACCAACTCGCTTAAAATAGGGTTTCCATTTTAAACCCTTAATGTGTTTAAACTGCTTATCATTTCAGTTCAACTCAGTAGTACAGAAAAGCAAAAGATATAGTAATATAAACTAAGTTTTGTAGGTTGCAAATTTAAAGCCGCCAACTACTGTTTAGTAATTGCCTCTGAGCATGCTCTTATCCACTGCAGTTGGAAGACCTCCAAGAACACCTAGACTAAGTGAGGAATTTCATCCCTGACTCATGTTGGTGGCAATGCATTCACGTGTTTATATAATGACCTCCAAAGAGAAAAGTCTGTTGAACGCCACCAACCATCGGTGCAGTTAATGAAAGCTATGTTTCAGTTCAGATGCCTGGACAGAGTAAGACCTAAAGAATTGAGACTTTAGAAATGAGATGGGTGACATTTCCTCAAGCTTTCTGAATATGCTCATGAGGGACACTGCTCACAATAGCTGGCAGCCTGTGTTTCTAGGAAAATGACCAGCAGAATAAATACAGTATTTTTATCCTTGTGAGCTACAGAAGATAGGCCATTAATGGTCATCAATCTTAGAAAGATAACTTATCAAAGTGGAAAGGCATGAAGCAGTATCAGAGGGAACTCCATGACTAGGATAACAGAGTTCAGTTATAATAACATCAACAGCTTTTCTACTGAAGCAAGTTTCTTCCCTGGGTATCGGCAACACCAGAGCACTGCTTATACTACACTGTAACTGTGGTTAAAGAACCTTAATTATAGATATACGCTCTAGAGAGCTCTCTTTTAACCCTGGAGCTAAGATTAGAGAAAACGGAGGAACTGCAAAAGGGCAGAGAAAAGAGCTAATTATTTAAAAAGAAAAACAAACTTAAGGAACAAGAAATGGTAGACCTTCCTTCTTTGAAGCTGTGACTTAAAGCTTTATCAAATTTATGAACAATAAGGAGACATGTCAAATGACATATTTCTTATATTTTAGGGGCTGCACAGGACTTTGAATGCAGAACTGCCAGCAGATCCCAGACGCAGCAGAAGTTACTCTTCCACCCAGGCATTTGAGAAGGAGGACTGCCTGGCAACTTACTGTGCTACATTGATTAGCTTATCTGTAGCTTTCTCCAATCACTTGCCAGACCCTTTAAATCTAACAAAAGAGGCACAGTCTGACAAGTCAGCCATAATTTGGTATCCAGCGCTACTTATATTCTTAACAAAGCTGCATAGATAAACACTCCCTTCCTTGTTACCTATCCATCATATAGCTAGGGTAACAAAACGCAGGAAATACCACAAGCGTCAGTTACACTGATAGAAAAGATACCATTACCACTGAGAGGTTAGGCTTCATGTTGAACAAAGCAGGACCAGTACCGCTTCCCAGCTCCCTAGGCTGTAAGAAGTCATGAGCAGCATGCCAGATCGGAAGGTAAAATCACAAGTAGACTCTTAAAGAGGGAACAGAGAATTCATCGCAAACACGATGAAAGACAGTCCGAAAGTAGAACACACAAAAAAAATTAAATTAGAAATGGGAGGGGCTATTATCCCTGGATTTGGAAATAAAGCATCATGCTGCTATACTCCTGAAAGTGCCTCGAGCATCAGGATTTGTTCAGGAGTCTGTGAAATCTGATAAACAGATTCACACTTTCTGTTAACTGCTAAAAATTCCCACCAACAGCTATCAGTTTTGCCAACAATCTGGGACCTGCAGTCAAGTCAGAATGTCTTTTATACTTCTCTCTAGAAGCAGAGGGATCCCAGTACAAGCTTTATCTAGAAGGAATATGTGGGCAGCCAAACTGCACTAGGACTAACCAAAACTCTTCTGATTTGGGACATTAGCTCAAGCTAAGGCAAAGTGCAAATGTAGGAAGTAACAATTCAGCTTTAACCCAATCTACCGCAGTCTGATTGAAGCACCATTTAAATAATATTCAAATGAATGATTATTATTTAAATAATCTTTAACGCCTGCTTGCCATCACAGTATATCCCCTCAGAATAGCCAGTTTTTAATCCATTCAGCTGTGGGAAAATTCCTTTCCTGTTTTCTAGTAAAGGTGATCCAGAAGAAAACCTAGACATACACTTGGGTCACTTAACCTGAGAGTACCTACTACTGTTAAAAGATTTCATATGCACAAAGTCACCGAAGCCACTTCTCTCCCTGCGTCTGTCTACACAGTATCATGCATTATTCATGCTACTATCAAACAATTTAAAGTGGAGTAACTTAGAGGTTACTCTACAGAGTTAACAGGATGGAACACATGAAGCATGATGGACAGAGAGAGACAGTCCTCTGATGGTAAATATCACAGCAGCTTTACATAAGCATTTATACCATCCTGAAGTACAATGAAACTCAGCACAGTGCACTCCAGTTAAGGTGCACTCCATAAAAACCTACTAATGACAGCTCTGCTAAAGTCAACAGGATACCAAGCTAGCAGGTTGAAATGCCTGCTTTCATAGTGGATCAAAACACATTTCTGCAGCACAATTGATATTTCAAGCACACAGTGGAATACCTCCTACAACCTCCTAATGCACCCCATCAGCTCTTCACTTTCCATAAGGAAGCTGAAGACTACCTGCCTGTGTCGCCCGGTATAGGAAAAGATTGCAAAGAAACAGGAGCAGCGTGCAGGTTGCTTTTACACCCAGATAACAATTTCCTCAAAGTTTAAGTTAGACAGGGTCTGTTCTCACGCAATGTAAGGTTACAGTTGGCTCCACAGGGAAGCAAATACAAAAGTAACAGGAAGGTTAACTGCAGTTCTTTATATTTTTATAGTGATGCCTGTAACTGTATTTAAACAGGGAGATGGAAGATGATACTATATAACTGAAAGTCTGCTTGATAGCATTTTCCTGCCTGCTTTCACCAACACTCCTCACTGGTGGTAAGAAACTCCCCATTAGTTTATCAGCTCACTTAGTCAAATGCATGGCAGTTATCTGCCATGAAATTTGTAACTATAGTTGCTCTTAAATCTTGCTGTCTCTCACAAATTGATCCATATTCACACAGGAAAAATGCACAGTGGAGATCACTGTATGATTATGGTTTTCACCACTCACCTAAAAAGTTGTCCAGATACCAGGAGACAAAAAGTTTTCCCACTGAAATCTTCCTTCCATGAAGAAAAGTAACCATTGCAGCTATTAAGAACTGCATACGGAGCATATCTGAATGGCAAAACACAGAACCACTTGTCTGATAACACGAGCACCTGCTCCACAATAGATACCTACCCCCAAAGAAGAGCAAGTATAATAAACCTTTTATTTTCACACAGCATAGGAGACGTAGAATACAGCCCATTTGTTCATTCAGCTCTGTGTTGCCGTTACAGTGAAGATCACCAGGAAGAATAATGAGACCCTGAATGAAGACCACTGAAAGCTCCAGTTCCTTAATAAACATCTTTTCCAAATTTTACTTTGCACTTCACAGCTGTGAGATGGTTTAGCCACTTCATGTTCACTACAGCTCACTTTGCTAATCAGAAGCGTGGTCCACACTTACCTAGTCAAGGAAAACCTGCAAGTTTCACAAGTGCACTGATCAACTTTAGAGTAGCCCATACTGGAAATCACTCACTCTTAATTTAAAACAGGCTCGTTCAGCTCTAGCATTTGCACTTCAGTCCTTAGATGCCAATTGTTTTACACTTTGTTTACCAGTATAAGCTTTGCAAAGTTTGCTTTTATATCAACAGATGAGTGATGAGCAAATACAACTGCCAACACAGCAGTTTCCAACAGGTCTGCGAGGAGCCAAGCCCCAGAGTTCAACGGCAGTCACGATGTCTAGGGCACAACCAGTCTAATTGCCAAGGAAATCTGCATAGGAAGTACAGTAAGTCAGTTCTATTTACCTCTGGCTGGCAGAGAGCAGAAAGGTTTTCCTCTCACTTCTCCCAAGCCCTTCTCATCCCTCCCCAGCCTTGGCAGCACAGAGTCTGCTAAACCACCCTCTTCCTTATTAGCTTTCGCCAGCTTCAACATGAAGCTGACAATCCTTGACAGCTTCATAGCTGCCCCCAGGTCAGAGTGGCAAAGCCGATCATCTTCGTCTGCTGAGGAGGACACGAGCAGCAGCAGCAGTCTGGAAGGCAGCACAGCATGGCTCCCCAATCAGCTCATCATCAGGGCTACATTTTCAGCACTACTGGCTGGAAACTTTAAGCTTAATTGCACTGAAGGCAAAGTTTACGACCCCAAACTTTCCAAGAGGACCATTCTCACAAACCATTTTTCACTCACAAGTTTGCAGTTGATTTGTCATTCACAACCTACCAGCAGGCAGGTACATCCCACTTCAGCCGGCTGGCAGCAGAGGGCACCACACAATCACCTATGTGATTTATATACTTCCATCATGTTCGCAAGTGAATTTATAGAGCACAAATTACTACTACAACAAGCTACAGGGTGACTCCATAAAGCATGCATCATATCAGACAAAAATGCATGCAATGAAAGGCTGCTAATTTACTTACAATGCTTTTAGCCAGCAATTCAAAGAAAGAGATGTTCAAGCCTAGTATCTCTCTGGGTTCAAACGCCACATTCCCATAACAGCAGGTATCACATTGAGTGCAGATCTCCAGCCTGACCAGACAGCTACAGAATAGTATCTCTGCAGAGCGTTAGATGTCACGGAAATACTTGCATTAGCCCAAGCATAAACCACTAGCCCACAAACTTAACTCATCTGTGTTTTACGTACTGCAGGGCTACACATCAGTTGAACGTTTCAGCTGAGGATGTCCAACAGCCTTTGAGGCAGACAGCAGAGATTCACAAGACAAAAGGAATAGCTGCATTTCTCTTCTTTTTCTCTCTTCTAGAGATCATATGGTTTTACCTATTGAATACTTGTTAAGAAAAAAAAAAAGATTAAAAGACACAAAAGTCAATCTGCATTACATGAGCATACTGATACAAGCATACTGGTGAGCAAAAAAGTGCAATCATGAAGTATAAGAAGCTTCTAAGCTAATATTTCTGCTGTCAGCAGAAACACTTTAGTACCTCAATACCATCATCCCCATTTAAAGCCACAACACTAGCCAAACCTGTTACACACACCATGAAAAAAAGGACTTCCCAGTTCATATCATCTGCTGAGCAACTGTACATACACAATGATAAAGGACACTTCTGAACATGCAGCTGTAGTGAAGAGTAACTCAACACATCAGCTTTTCTAAAGAGAACTGCAGCACGACCTTGAGGCCAAGACCTTGATGACTTGAGGCCATCCCTTTCTCGGTGGAGCAAGAAGCACCCAACAGTGCTGCAGAAGAACAAACCCAAAGGCAGAAGGAAAGAACACAGACCTAATCTGTCTTATTAAAGCAATACATTATTTTCAGCCACCATAATGTTTCTCCTGAACATGTAAATACAGAAGCAATTAGCTGCCTAGGCACTTCTGCAGAAACCATTTAGCATAATCTTTCCTAGAATATATTTACACGGCTTCCGATTGCTTAATTTTCTGACACATTTGTTTCAGGCACTAGAAAGATTAAATAAGGCAAAATCACCCACACTGATATATTGCCGTTTTGAAGGTAACGGGCAGCACAAGACAGACAACAAAACAAACTCCTAGCAGGTTTTAAACTTCAAAATTTTAGCATCACAACTCTATGCTCTAGGAATTGCTTTACAGCTTTAATTCAGCTGTTTCTTAAAACCTTTTCCCCCCTTTTGCGGTTACTCTGAAAGATACAGTTACTCACTGAAACAGCAGACACCATTTAAAGAGAAAGAATAAGCCTGGACAGAGATTTCATTGAAAAGCTCAATTCTGTATCACATCCGAAATGTCCTCAATTCAAAGATTAGCCTGCACAAAAAGGCAAATTAAAGCCCGAAACAGAAGAAAATCTTTTCTGACTGCTATGAATCTAATTTTTTATGATATAGCCTCCTATCATCTAGACTTTTGGTATTAAGAAGTCAGCTCTACCAAATGGCTTCATGAACAAGCAGGCAAACAGCATACTCATTTACAAGCTGGAAGTTGATTAGTAGGACAAAAATCATGAATGCTCGTCAGGACCAAGGAAGAGAGGCTGTAACCACTGAATCTGAGAATGCCCAAAAAGCTTTTGACAGTCAGCTGGCAGATAACTCTATGACAACAGTAAAAAACCCAAACATTCGGTTTGTCTTTATTCTGCTTCATCTGAAATTTTTATCAAGACAAGCAGTTGTCCTTTAGGGTATGTTTTTCCTTGCTCGGTATAACAGGAACTATCATTTCAGGGCCCAATCCATCAAAAAAATAGGCATACGATACAAGTATATCTTCACACAGACCCACTGCAGCCCATAACTCCACATTAATTAGACTGGAAGATGAAGCCTCCAGCCTAAAACTCAGTGAGTTTGATTTACACAAGTGCAGAGAGGTTTTATTGCAAATTCTCCCGTAAACTGCACAGGCATTTCCTGCCCAGCTCAACACACCATCAAAACAAAAGCAGATCTCCATTTATTGACAGCTGCCATACTTTAAACAAACAAAGAAAAATGGAGTTAACATTCTATACAACACAGGCAATACAGGGTATCTAAATACCGAGAACACTGAACATACACAGAAATCAGCAGTGATGTACTGCATCGTAGGAAGTGCCTGGCTTACAGCTACTCAAAGCCCACATTACAAAGGCAATTTTGGAAGACCAAAAATAAAAAGTCAGCTTGTCCCTGTTTTTTCATCCCTTACAGATTTAACCAGAACAAACTGCTACCTTCAAGATTGAAGGCTCCTAAGAATAATTACCAGCTTCCTCCTCATAACCTCTGGAAGACACGTGATTTTACAACGGTCTTCGTTTCGCCATAACACTATACCATGTGAAGCTATGGAGCATTGGACTACAGGGTTGATTTTTATCAATCGTGCAAAATAGGTTCCCTGCATCCAACAGAAATAGAAGCATAAGGCAGTAACATCAGGAACTCTAGGCACATAATGATCACTGTATATGTTAAAGGGATTTCTGTGCAGATTTGAGGATCTGCTACAAATTTATGTGTTATGGCAGGTAACAGCTGACCCCTTCCCTTATCAGCATGGGATATTACAAGGATATGATCATGGCTATACCTAGACTTGCACAAAATGCTTGAATTTGAAAAAAAAAAAAAACACAACCCACCTTTTTTTCTGGGAAGGAAGAGCTCAGTCTCAGTTTGACTACACCTCTTTTTGAGAGCTTTCTCTCCATCAGAGCAGAAATTGCCACAGTAGGTTTCCCTCCTTCTCCAAGGAGGGAAAGATTTAGACAATTAAGAGTTTTAAGTGGTTTTGAACAAGCAGAGCCTTGTAGAGTGGCAGCTGAACTGATAGTTACTCACTGACATTTCAAGCTTTCAAGTCCCAATCATTCTTAATGGTACAAAGCCAAACCCATGAGGGGATAAAGCAATTACAAAGCCAAAAGTAAATGCAGCTAAACTGAGCTTCCAAACGTCTAATTTGGGTGATCTAGCCTTCCTGTCTCGCACACTAAGCAGAAGGGTTTGTCTGTTAAATTTACTACTACACCAGCGGGACAAGAAAGGAATACAGTCATGTGCTGCAATATCATCAGGCCACATATCCAGCAGGCATCCTCTGCCTCTCCCAGGAAGAGTTATCCACTCCCCTTTCCCCAAAGGAGGATCAGTACACAGACATAATCTTCAGGCTCCACCTGGTACTTTCTGCGAGCCCTTTCCTTAAGCTCTGCGGGGACCCAGAGGTAACGGGTGATGTGCATTCCTCATACCTTTCCAAGGCAGGTAAAGAGAAATGGCACAGAAGGTGCACCCTTGGAAGACCGAATTACAGTCCTTTTCTTTGCAAGGATGGGACAAGCTCCCCTGCCTTATTCCTTGGAGCAACGAGCAAAGACCTCGCTTTATTCCCTTACCAAGCTCAGCCAAAACAAGGCAAGCAGACCCTCCGGTGCCTGCAGCCGCGAACTGCCAAGAAAGTACTCACGTTCCCTCTCCAACCCAGACACCGGCTACAAAAAGCAGCTCCTTTTTCAGGGGCACAGGAGCTCCCCCTTTCCCCCTCACTCCTCTCCTCCTCTACAAGGGGCGGCTGCCGCTCCTCG